>NW_026635431.1:0-167299 GCF_028554395.1 Pezoporus wallicus
AGCTGCAGATGTCCAGACACCGTTGCCAAATCAAGGACTTGTATGTACTGTTTGATCTGTTAATAGCTGTTCATGCTCCCACTGTGAAAGATGCACGAATGCTCGAGACTTTACAGTTTCGAAGAAAGCTGATTCCTTCACTGAAGAGCAGTAAAAATTCAGCTCCAGGCTTTGTCCTGCCCTGAGTCTTGCCTGAGCAGTAGAATCAAAGGCCAAGCCTCCAACAGGTGATGGCTCTATTGCTTTTGTTCACTTCTTGCACTTGCAGTGGTGTTTCTGCTTGCATCTCAAAACTGGAGCACTCTGAAGAGGACCAAGTGCAAGATATATTATCTTGGCTTCTTTAGAATTCTCTCTTAGCCTTCAGGCTGGCTGCAGCCTCTTGTCCTGATTTTAGATATCAATGTCGGCACTTAGCACTTCTGCTGGGACATCTCCCTGTTCGTTGCAAACCTTAATTACATCTTGGCATGTACCTGAGAGATACTTTATTGCCTCTTAAACTATGCTAGTAAATTGGAAACTGCTTCTATATTAGGGCCTTGCTGCAAGAGGAAAGCAGGTCAGGAAAAAAGGATTTCAGGCTAGGGCCAGACTGCTGCTGCTAGAGCTTTTATCCCAGTTTCTCCTGCAGCCTGATCCAGTTTAGAGGCCACCAATTGCCTGTTCAACTCCATTGACCAGAGCAGAGCTGTTGGTAATTCCTGCAGACAGGAATGAGCCCATTTACCTAAAGGCTTCTGACTTTCTACCACTATCTCTGGACAAGTTTTCAGCTGGTGTCTGTGTTGGGTGGCATCAGAAAGGAGGTTCTCTGATGTGCAAGAGACTGCTTGCTTTCTGCAGCCTGCAGTCCTCAGTACTGAATCAGAGCATGTTACCTCCTGCTCACCCTCTGCCCACTTGGTGCCTCTCCTGCCTCCCAGCTCCTCTGACATGCAGTTCCTGTGGAATCAGCACCTCAGGATTGCTGGACACAGCCCCCATTGTGATTGATAGCAGGCTGATATGAACACAACAGCATTGATCCACACTCAAAGAATATGCTATCAAAGCAGAAAGCAAGGGATGGGGCTCAGACACTGAACAATTCAATGTGCTAGACAGTGATTTATTTAGAAAATTGTTGTCTGCCATTACACATACATAATTATTTCATGGCAATCTTTGTCTCTTGACTCTCAGAGGCCTCCTGGCCTCTCTTGGGGAGGGTATTCCTTGTCCCCAAAAGGGAGAGGAGCAGAAGATCCTTATGATCCCAAACTCAAAATGCAAGCAAAGGAAGTAGTGGTTCCAGCAGGGCTTGAGCAGGAATCAAAATGAGAGGATAATAAATGATAAATGGTGTAAGATATCTGCTTTAAAAAAAAAAAAAAAATTGCTGATTTCAGCTGAATGTTTTATGTGAAAAATAGGGTTTATGTGTGTCCTGGGTTCAGCAGTAGCAGTCATTTTTTCTCCTTGGTAGCTGGTGCAGTGCAGTGTTTTGACTTTCAGCTCGGGAACAGAGCTGATAACAAGGATGTTTTGGTTTGGCCAAGGACTTTGTGAGCCTCATGCTCTGCCAGGGAGGAGGGGAAGCCGGGAGGAAGCAGAGACAGGACACCTGACCCAAACTGACCAAAGAGGTATTCCATACCACAGCACGTCATGCCCAGGATGTAACGGGGAGTTAGCCGGAAGGGCTGGGAGACTGCAGGGTTGGAGGAGGTATCGGTCGGAGCTTGGTCGGGCTGAGGGGGGCAAGTTATGTCGGGTGGTGCTGAGGTGTTGTATTCTCTTCCCTTGTTATTTCCTTTATCGTTGTTATTATTGGTGGTAGCAATAGTGATCTGTGTTATACCTTAGTTACTAAACTGTTCTTATCTCAACCCGTGGGAGTTGTATTCTTTTCGATTCTCCTCTCCGTCCCTCCGGGAGCAGGGGGAGGGAAAGAAAGGGGGGGAAGTGAGCGAACGAATTACCTGACTGGGTTTAAACCACGACAATGTGAAAACATTTCTTCATCAGAATATGTCGGTTTTAAAAACTTAAGTTTAATTCACCTTTTTTTAGATTTTGAGTTTCTCCAAAGCTTCAAACATATTTGTGACTGATGTAGTAGAAAAGGCAAAAGAGAAGTAACTGAAATCAAAACAAATTGAACATTTCTATTTCAAAATTATTTTAAAGCAATCTGCAAGGAAGTCAGTATTTGCTGGGACTCTGGACACCAAAATCAGCTGTCACCTAGGCCAGAGAAAGCTCCTACCCTCCTGTGTCACCCTGCTCTGTTATTGCTGCTCTATTGGTGTCTGTGCTTTCAGTCTGTGAAAACCAAAGCCAGTCAGAGCTTCTGGATGAGGAAGCCATTTCCCAGACCAGGAAAGCCCACGAGATCATGTGTGTGGTGCACACCAGTCGCCACAAGAATCTGGACACTGTGCAGACTGTGTGGAGCTCCAGTGATATCAAGGCAAGGATGCGGAGATACCTGAAGCTTGTGAGGTTTGTTCAGCCTGGAGAAGAGAAGGCTGCTCTGAATCTCTTCTCTGCCCAACCTGTAGCTGTGCCTGGGATTGCTCCGACCCAGGTGTAGGACCTTGCACTTGCCATGGTTAAACTTCATAAGGTTGGCATCAGCCCACCTCACAAGTGTGTCAAGGTCCCTCTGGATGGCATTCCTTCCCTCCAGCGTATCAACCGAACCACACAGCTTGGTGTCATCAGCAAACTTGCTGAGGGCGCACTCAGTCCCACTGTCCATGTCACAGACAAAGATGTTGAACAAAACTGGTCCCAAAAGTCCCACCTCTCAAGACAAAAAAAAAACCAACAACAAAAAACAAAAGGAATAAATATGAGTGCCCTGCTGTCCTCTGTGGCTTGTGCAGCAAGAGGCCCCAGCAATGTGATGTTACAGGATTGGGGCTGAATATTCTGCCTGCCTCCTGTGTGTCCTGCCTGCGCTGCTGCTGCTTGCTGCCTCACCCAGGGTCTTTCTGGTGATGATCCCATGCCTGGACCCAACTGGGGTATAACATAGCCGCATCTCCAGTCCCCACAGCAGGGAGAAGCATGAGATGGAGCAAGGTGCTGCAATGCTAGGGCTTACTTAGTGTTTGACAGCTCCATCTCTTGGTAACAAAGGGAGCTGAATACCTGCAGTCTGGGGGCTGTGTTGCCAGTGTTGCCTAGGCACAGCTCCGGGAGGAGTCATCTCAAGGGCTTTCCCAGCTGTGAGGGAGGTGATGTGCAAGGGGAGGGAGCACCCAATCATCCTGCTGCAGAAACAACAGCAGTACAGGAGGATGGACTTCAGCAGTTTATTTGAAAAACATTTTGTTACAAACCAGGCTTTTTTTAATTATTAAAATACATATAAACATTACTCTTACAAAAGGCTATTTTTTCCCCCTTTTTGCTTTCTTTTTAATAGAATATCATAGAATCGTAGAATCATAGAATAGTTAGGGCTGGAAAGGACCTTAAGATCATCTAGTTCCAACCCCCCTGTCATGGGCAGGGACACCTCACACTAAAGCATGTCACCCAAGACTCTGTCCAACCGGGACTTGAACATCACCAGGGATGGAGCGTTCACAACTTCTCTGGGCAATGCATTCCAGTGCCTCACCACCCTAACAGGAAAGAACTTCTTCCTTGTATCCAGTCTAAACTTCCCCTGTTGAACTTTTAACTTGTTACCCCTTGTCCTATCACTACAGTCCCTAATGAAGAGTCCCTCCCCAGCATCCCTATAGGCCCCCTTCAGATATTGGAAGGCTGCTATGAGGTCTCCACGCAGCCTTCTCTTCTCCAGGCTGAACAGCCCCAACTTTCTCAGCCTGTCTTCATACAGGAGGTGCTCCAGTCCCCTGATCATCCTCGTGGCCCTCCTCTGGACTTGTTCCAACAGTTCCATGTCCTTTTTATGTTGAGGACACCAGAACAGTACACAATACTCCAAGTGAGGTCTCACAAGAGCAGAGTAGAGGGTCAGGATCACCTCCTTCGACCTGCTGGTCATGCTCCTTTTAATGCAGCCCAGGATATGGATGGCTTTCTGGGCTGCGAGCACATACTGCCAGCTCATGTTAAGTTTCTCATCAACCAACACCCCCAAGTCCTTCTCCACAGGGCTGCTCTGAATCTCTTCTCTGCCCAACCTGTAGCTGTGCCTGGGATTGCTCTGACTCAGGTGTAGGACCTTGCACTTGTCATGGTTAAACTTCATAAGGTTGGCATCAGCCCATCTCACAAGCGTGTTGAGGTCCCTCTGGATGGCATTCCTTCCCTCCAGCATATCAACTGAACCACACAGCTTGGTGTCATCAGCAAACTTGCTGAGGGCACACTCAATCCCACTGTCCATGTCACCGACAAAGATGTTGAACAAGACCGGTCCTGGACTTGTTTACATTCAGGTTCTTAAGATGGTCTCAAACCATATCCTCTCTTACAGTGAGCCCAAGGTCTTCATTCTCACAGTCCCTGCGTCTGCCTTCCAAGACTTGGGTGGTGTGGTCAGAGCATTTGCCAGTGAAGACCAAGGCAAAGAAGTCATTAAGAACCTCAGCCTTCTCCAAATCCAGGGTAGCCAGTGCTCCTGATAGCATCCGTAGAGGGCCCACATTGTCCCTAGTCTGTCTTATGTGCAATGCACCTATAGAAACCCTTCCTGTTATCTTTCACATCCCTAGCCAAGTTTAATTGTAACTGGGCCTTATATTTCCTAACCTGGTCCATAGCTTCCTGGACAACATCCCTGTATTCTTCCCAGGCCACCTGTCCTTGCTTCCACCTTTTATAAACCTCTTTTTTCCCTCATATTTTCCTCAGCAGCTCCTTACACATCCAAGGAGGTCTCCTGGACCTCCTGCTGCACTTCCTTCTAGTTGGGATGCAACACTCCTGAGCTTGTAGTAGGTATTCCTTGAATATTAACCAAGAGTCTTGGGCCCCCCTGCCCTCTAGGGCTGTATCCCATGGAACCTTACTAAGCAGGTTCCTGAAGAGGCCAAAGTCTGCTCTCTTGAAGTCCAGGGCAGTGAGCTTGCTGCACGCTCTTCTCTCTGCCCTGAGGATCTCGAATTCAACCATCTCATGATCGCTGCAACCAAGGCTGCCCTGGAGCGTCACATTTCCAACCAGCCCTTCTCTGTTGGTGAGCACGAGGTCAAGCATGGCACCTCTCCTTGTCGGCTCCTCTATTACTTGCAGAAGGAAGTTGTCTTCCACACAATTGAGGAACCTCCTGGATTGCTTCTGCTGGGCCGTACAGTCCCTCCAACAGATGTCAGTGTGGTTGAAGTCTCCCATGAGAACAAAGGCCTGCGAGCGTGAGGCTGTTCCTATCTGTCTATTGAGTGCTTCATCCACAGAGTTCTCTTGATCAGGCGGTCTGTAACAGATCCCCACAGTAACGTCTCCCATTGCTGTTCTCCCTTTAACCCTGACCCAAAAACTCTCTGTTGACTGCTCACCTGTTCCCAGACAGATTTCCATACTCTCCAGCTTATCCCTAACATAAATAGCAACTCCCCCTCCCCACCTGCCGTGCCTGTCTTTTCTAAACAGCCTGTAACCTTCCATTCCAATACCCCTGTCATAGGAGCCCTCCCACCATGTTTCTGTGATGCCTATTATATCATATCCCCGTAGACATGCACACATCTCTAATTCCTCCTGTTTGTTCCCCATGCTACGGGCATTTGTATAGAGGCATCTGAGCCGAGCTCCAAATGAAGCTGGCTCATTGGCTGGAGCGGCTGGAATATCTCTACATTGCTCCGAGCATTTATTGTAGGTGCTGGCAACTGACTGGGTGTGTTGGGATAGAATGATGTCCCCCTCCCCCAACATATCTAGTTTAAAGCTTCCTTGACCAGTCTGGCAAGCCTCCTACCAAAACCACTCTCCCCCTTCGTTGTCAGACCAGCTCTGCCAGCCCCCAGTAGACCTGGCCTACTAAATTGAGTCCCATGTTCTAGATACCCAAACCCCTGACTATGGTACCAAATATGCTGTAGAAGAGCAAGAGGAAGGGAGCTGGTGGGAAGGAGCCATCAGTGCGCCCAGTCGGGTATGTGCAGCAATAGGAAGTATACCCAAGGTTCGGTGCTCATAGGTCAGAGGGGCAATGCCACCTCCTCCCATGCCCCTGCCAACCTCCATCCTGACACATAAACAAAATGGAAATTGGGCTGGAGGGGTGGAGCAGTTTTTTGTTTGTTTTCCATTCCAAGACCATGTAAACAGGCTATAAATATTTCAAACACTTTCATCTTGACTACGCTGTGATATCTCTTGACAAGACAACTGGTAAAGAACTTTACAATAGTTTCATTTGAGACCGCTAAACCCACTCTGGGGCTGTGTACCACTGTGCCAGGGCAGCACCAGCACCACGGGCAATGGTAGCTTGGCTCATCCAGGCATCAGGGTGCCTCCATGCAACAACAGGCCTTGGGAAACCTACAGGGAAAGGAGCTTCTGGGATTTGTTTTCTGGCTTAAAATAGAGAAAGCACTGCTCTGCAAGACATGAGGCAGCTCCCCCGTTGCAGCCCCAGGCTGGGCCATTTCCAGAAGCTCCCATGGCTCTGAGCATCCCCTCCAGCCAGGTAACTCTAGAAACAAAGCTGGAGAGGTGAAGGGAGCACCCAGGAGCTCCCACTTGGGCTAAAAACATCCATCCAGTGACAATGAAAGGTCACAGAACTGAGGGTCTGAGGGGGCAGATTCCTGCCCAGCACCGCTGTCCCCACCCTGTGATGGGGGTCTGGCTGCTGGGAGACACTGGCCCTGTGCTGCTCATGTGAGAGGTGCTGTCACCCTCACATCGAGTCCTGCTGGGCAAGGGAACAGGACCAAAGCCTTCATGTCTCTGAGCAGCTGGGTCTCAGTAGTGCCATGAGTGGCCCGGTCCTGCAGCAGTTTTGGGGCCAGGGCTGGCACATGTCTCAGGGGCACCATCTTCAGTTTCCCTGTGGGAAGAGACACGCGGGTCACAGTGGGCATGGCCATTACTGCAGTGGCCCCATCGGCAGCATTCCAGTGGGTGCTGCGTTGTGCTGGTCTCACAAGCATCCCATGAGCATCCCTGCAAGTGGCAGAGCCCAGCGCTCCTGCCCTGCCCTGTGCGGGGCCAAGCAGAGCCCTCCACTGGCTCCCAGCTGTAGGCACTCACCTGGCATCTGCGGCTGCCCTTAATTCAGCCTAAAACCGAAGGGAAAAAGGTTCAGCCCATGGGCACCCCAGGCTGTGGGTTCACACCAGGGCACTCTTGGGGAAGTGTGAACTAGCCACTAGTTAATGAGCTGATCACAAATCATCTAGCTCCCCCCCCCCCCCACTGGCTTTGCCTGCCAGTGCCTGGCTGGGATGAGGCTGGGGGCAGGAGCCTATGATAATGATGATGGACCCTGGTGGGGTACCCAGGGTGCAGAGCAAAGCTGGGGTGTCCCACCACTCACCTGAGGGCTGGAGCTTCCTGCAGATGGAGGTGGTGTAGATGGAGAGCTGCCCCAGGCTGGGGGACACATGGCCCCAGCTGGGGGGTGCTGTAGTCCCTGGAGAGTCACCCTGGGTGGAGATGATGGGGTACGGCCCCAGGGTCAACCTGTGCCAGTCCCAGAGGGAAGAAACAGGCATGGGCTCATGGGCAATGTGGTGTCCAAATGTGCTCTGGGGTACCATGGGGCTGGTGTTAAACAGCTTGGAAGAGCCAAAGTGGCAGCATCAGCTGGATGCCACTGCTTGGGGACAGCCTGTGCCCCACCAGGTGATGGTCCCTAATGGAGGTGGCTCTAGGGGTACATCCAACAGCAAACAGCTTTGGGGCCATGCATGGGGGCAAAACAGGAGGACACCCGCCCCTCCCCCCCCCAGGAGTGAAAAGGAAGAGGATGAGTACCAGCGGCCCCTTGGTTACCTCTAGATGCTCCTGGCTGGGCCAGGAGCCCAGCTCAGCCTTGTGAGAAACTGGACCCAGCTCCAAGGAGTGAACCCTCTCAGCAAACTTGAGGGAGCACAGCGTCTCACTAGTGTTCTTCTTGGTGGGGGAGACCTGTGGGCAGAAAGTCACCCCACCAGCTGTCTGCACCCTCAGGGCTGCCCTCCTGCTCCAGCCAACACACCAGGCCATGCCCCAGCCAGATGTTATTATTAACTTGCCGCTCCCAAGATAGCCCTGTCCATCCACACCCGGGCTAGCTCCATGTGATCTGATCGGATCCCCTATCACCAACTGCCCTGGCTTGAGGGACAGCCAGGAAAAGCTGTGGCAGGTGGCAGGGGGCAATCACAGGGCAAGGATGGAGGGACTGCCAGAGTCGAACATCCTCCCAGCAGGAGAGGGGATGGGGAGATACCAACATACAAAGACATCGTGCGCATAGAGCCCGTACCCATGTGCAGGCAGGGAGGGCAGGAGCATGGCCCTCCAAGTTCATCCCCCATCCCTCAGCCTTGTCTGGGGTGCAGAGATGAGGACAGAACTTCCCCTGGCCCTGTGCTTGCAGACCCCACAGCCAAGCCCTGTCCCACTCCAGCCCAGCTCCTGCCACCAACAGCCCTCCTGCTTCCCATAGCAGAGACCAAAGCCATCCCCCCACCCTACGCTGCTACTGACAATCACTGAGTGCTCAGCCCCTACCTGGACCATCATGAGGGTCTTGCTGTTGCCACTGAGTCCTGCAGCAGGTAGGTCAGCTTGGAGTTGCAGAATGGCATGTGGCCCTGCTGGGAGCACAGGGCATAAATTACGTCCCCCAGCTCTGAGAGGGAGTTGTTGATGTGCTGCCCCTCACGGAGCCAGCTGCCCTCTGTGCCTGACTGCCCCACACACTCCAATCCAGCCAGGTCCACCAGGTTCAGCTTCCCTGGGGGACACACAGCAAACATCCCCTGGCCATGGCTGCCATCAGTGTCCAGCCCCACACACCCCCTTGGGGACACTGTGGCCCAGATGCCCAGTGAGGGTCTTGTGGCTGGGACCCACCTGTGGTGTGCAGCCCTGTGCTGCAGTCAAGCCTGCAGACAGTGACGATGAGGAGGGCATGGGAGTGGGAGCTGTGCTCGTTCAAGTTAGTGCATTCTGTCGCACGGTTGACATGGACAAACTTGAAGACCTGGGGGAATCCAGGGAGATGGGGTGGGGTGGGGTGGGGGGTGGGTGAGGCCAAACTGCCCCAAACCCACCACAAACACCCTGTAACCCGGGCAACAGCCCCCCACAAGGTGCCTGGTCCATTGGGATGATGACTGCTGTCAGGTCTCAGCCTGGGTGATGCAGGAAAGGCAGAGGGTGACAGGCAGGGCTCTGTGGTGACATCTGGTATCCTGCTAATCCTTTAGGAGCCACCTGGCCCCCACGCTTTTATTTTTAACCCTTTGTGGGTCACCCCAAGGGACAGTGACCATCACATCACACCCAGGGACCTATTTTAATCTTTGTTGATCCCCAGTGCTTCAGAAATACTCCCAAATCTGGAGGTCACAAACCACAGAACCCCCCAATGGTTGCCCCATCCCTGGCAGTGTTTAAGGCCAGGTTGGATGGGGCTTGGAGCAACCTGGTCTAGTGGAAGGTGTCTCTACTTGTGGCAGGGGATTGGAACTGGATTAGCTTTAGGGTCCCTTCCAACCCAAACCAGTCTGTGACTCTGTGATTGTGCCCTTGGTGCCTCCCCACACACCCCTGCACCTTGTTGATGTCCTCCACACTGCACCCTGAACTTGGTCAGCCCTGGCGCATAGAGCTGCCTGCTGCCATTGGGACACAGCTTGATCTCCAGCTTCTCCTGTGGCTCCTTCCCCAGCAGGTCCCTGGGTGAAGGGGTACCCATTATAGCCATTACCATCCCGGGGAAGTGACAGGTGCTGGGCCCCCTCCAGCACACAACCACTCATTTCACAGAGCTGTGTGCCCAGGCTGCCGAATCAGCTGGATCCTTCCAGGATGCTTCACATCCCAGTCACAGCCCTTGGCTCTTGACTCCCCATCTGCCCAACTACCACCCAACCCAGACCTAGTACTTATTGCCATCCCTATTATTCATATGGCTGAATTCCCAGCCTCATCCAGGCGCCTCCTGCCTACGGCTGGGCTGGGGAGCAAAAGATTTCTCATGCTCCCAGTTAGTTATTTCTAACTATAACATCGGGGGGGGGGGGGGGGGTTAAGGGGCAGGGAGGAGAGGGGGATGCCCTGGCCACTGCATCAGTGCCTGGGAGTGCTGGAAGGGCTGGGAGCCTAAGTAACAGAGCTCAAGGGAGAGTGCTTTGAAAGGGCAGCATGTACCAAAATCAACTAAAAAATTAAAAATAAATCCTTGCACAGACAAATCCAGAGTCCAAGGAATAAGCTGCACAGCCAAGGCAGGGCTGGTGGGACAGGAAGAGAGCAGTGTGGGGTGATGCCCAGGTGGCCCACCCATTACAGCTTTGTCCCCTGCTTGTACCTGAGGGACTCATCATAGATCCTGGCAGTGCTGATGCTGATGGCATAGTCCCAGTCAGCTGCTTTGCTCTGCACCTCAGAGAAGAGGAGCTACAGGGCCTGCTAGTTGATCCCTGTGTTTTCTGCTGTTCCCTGATGGATTGGGGTGAGAAATGTGAGGAGGATGTGTCACCCTCTTCTGCACTTTTTTCCTGAGAAGAAGCAAAGCCGGGGGGGGGGGGGGGGGGTGGAGGGCTGCACAAACCCCTTGGCAGCAGCAGTGACCATCACACCAGGTCCAAGCTGGTCACCAGCCTGGTTAGGGGAGGGTGCTGAGACTGGGCACCATGTGATGGGAAGCTGAGGAAGCAGAGGGAAGCAAAGCCAGGCAAATTCACCTCCATCGTGTAGGTTTTTCCTGCTCCTGTCTGCCCATAGGCGAAGATGCAGATGTTGTAGCCATCAATGCAGGAGGTGACCAGGGCTTGAACCTCCTGAAAGACCTGGGGGGGAACTGGAGGATGTCAGAAGATGGCTGTGTCTCTCCCATCACACCAGCAGCATGGATGGCAGCACCCACCTCCTCCTGGGATGCTTGCAGGGGGAAGACCTTATCCAGCTCAAAGGACACCAGCTTCCCCTTGTGCAGGAGGTGCAGGACGGTGTCATCATCATCATCAAAGGTCACTGTGTTGGCTGCTTCCACACCCTCACCATCCTCTTTCGTGATGGGGAGGACTTGCCTGAAAACACAGACGTTTCCTTGGAGAAGGGGGTTGCAGGGATGGTGTCAGCCCCGGCACATTCTGCTGCCACCCCCTGTCACCGTCAAACACTGAGCAGGCTGAATGATGCTGACCAACACAGCTCGTCGCCAACCCAAGCATCTTAGAGGGATGCAGAGCACCCAAGCCATGTTGCTGGGGTGCAGTGGAGTGGTGCTCCCCTGTCCCCCCCTCAGGGTGCTCACCTTTGAGCTGCAACATCTCATTGTAGCACTTCTTGTGGAGCTGCAGCTCATGGCGGTACTTGCAAACAGCAGCTCCTGGTTGGTGATGTGCACCTCCTCGATGGCCTGGCTGATCTGGGGGGTATGGAGACCAGTGGCTCAGTGACACCCCCCCCCCCAGCATCTCCACTGGCATGGGGTGGTAGCCCTGGGGATGGGAGGGTCTCACCTTGGCCCTGGCACTTCGCAGGGTCTCCTGGAGGAGCAGGGGGAAGTCTCAGACCTGCTTCAGGCTGTTGTAGTCGTGGGTGAGGGTGCACAGCGCTGGCTGCAGTGTCAGCAGGTTGGTCCAGATGCCTGCAGGCAGGAGGCAGGGTGAGGGGCATGTGGCACAACACCCCAGCAATGGCCCCCCACACCCTCCTCACCTGCCAGGTTCTCATGCACTGCCTTCATCTCCACTTGGGCATGGGAAAACACCTCCTCAATGGCATGGTTCTCCTCTTCCTCCATCACCTGTGTATCCTCCAGCATCTGCCCATGGGCTCGCTCCAGCTCAGCTTCGTACATCGTGATCTGGGTGGGAGAGGAGCAAGGGGGGTGTCATGAGCCGTGACCACCCACTACCACACCGCAGCACATGGAGCCAGGCCGGGTGGTTTCTGTTCTTTGTGCTCAGAGCTGAGCTCAGAGCTCAGCCGCTGTCTGCTGGGAGCTCTGCAGCTGTTGCTCCTATTCCTTCATCACCTGACTCTGCACCCCCACCTGCTCCTGCAGGTACTGGTTTCGGGACTGGCTCTCACACAGGGCTTATTTGGCCTTGGCTGATTCCACCTCCACCATCTTGATGGTGTACTGTGTGGGAGAAGCACCCTGAGACTGGGTGTACTGGGAATGCAGAACCCAAGGATGGAGATGTGGCTCATTTGTGAAGTCATCATGCTGTGCTGACGTGCACAGGGCAGAGGGATGGGTGACATTTGCAGGGCACTCACTAGGCACCAATAGGTGCCAGTCTAGCTCTCCTTGCCCAGCCAGGAGACATGGATCAGAGGGATATGGATCAGATGCTCTGAGGGCTGGAGCAGCTCTGCTCTGGAGAAAGGCTGAGAGAGCTGGGCTTGTTCATCCTGGAGAAGAAAAGGCTCTGGGGAGACCTTTTAGAGAAGCTTCCAGCGCCTGACAAGGGCTGACAAGAAAGCTGGAGAGGGGCTTTGGACAAGGGCTGTAGGGACAGGACAAGGGGGAATGGCTTTAACCTGACAGAAGAGAAACTGAGATGACCTCTTAGGCAGAAGATCTTTCCTTTGAGGGAGGTGAGGCACTGGCACAGGTTGCCCAGAGAAGCTGTGGCTGCCCCATCCCTGGCAGTGTTCAAGGCCAGGTTGGATGGGGCTTGGAGCAACCTGGTCTAGTGCAAGGTGTCCCTGCTCGTGGCAGGGGATTGGAACTGGTTGAGCTTTAGGGTCCCTTCCAACCCAAACCAGTCTGGGATTCTGCGATTCTATGAAGAGCCCCTTAGTGCTCACTGGGAGAGAAACAGTGTTTTTTTCACATATTGGGGCTGGGCTTTGCAATATTAAGACTTTGCAATACTGGGGCTGGGGCTAAGTTATTAAGGGAACAAAACAAAGGGTTTGAAATACCATGACTCAAACAGACACACTCTGTGGTTAAAGACAATGTCATTTTTGGGTGACAGACACACTCTGTGGTTAAAAATAATGCTATCTTTTTACAACCTATGAAACTAAGCTGGTGAAAACTGGTTCTGTAGTTAAGCTGCTTCGCTGGGGAAGGGGATGCTGGCTATGGGGAGAATCCCAGGGGCTGCAGTGGAGGTGGGACTGCAGGAAGCAGGACTTGCAAAAGTCCCATGGAGAACAGTGATGTGCCAGGAGGTACATCCTGAATGCCACGGTGCTGACCAGGGTCAGCAGGACCAACAGCGTGAGTCCAGCTGGGTGAGCCCCTGGAGGGGGGATGGGATCCAAAGGGATGTGCTGGTGCCAGCAGAGCATCCCAGGCCATAACACCAAGTGCCTGCCCAGGCCACCATGCCATGACCCAGCTCTATCACATGCCAAGGTGCTGCCACCTCACTCAGATAACAACTGCCTTCACCATGTCTCTGATTCATCCTGGCATCCTTTTTACTGAATGAGAAAGTGCTGGTGGAAAACCAGGATGTGATCATGTTATTAAAGACTGCATCATTACACACAAACATAATGGAAGCCAAATTAAAATTAGATGGGTACCCTGGACAGCCATGTTACCTAATCCTTGTGTGTTCGGCTTCCCAACCTCCTCCTCCTACTTTAAACATGGTTTTCCATGCATTTAATGGAGCCACCGGTGCTGACAGAAGCCAACCTGGCTGTACATCAGAGCCTACCAAATGAATCCGTAAATGACTTGGTAGTTCCCAAGAAGAAATGAGCTGGCCTGACTCATTCCCAGTGAGGGGTTGAGTCACAGTGGTGGGCAAAGTGGCAGCCAGGATCCCGGCTGCCTGGTGCCCTTCCCTGCCTGCCATGGATTTCAGCTGCTGCCACCAGAAACCTTGAGATTTTTAAGGCAGGAGGTGATGCTGGGAATTGCTTTGCTGCCTGCAGCAGATGCTGCCTGCTTTACAGGAAATGTCCTGAATACAAGAAGCAAGATATTTTTTGTCTGTGAATCAGACTTTCTACTGCTCAAAGGAGTTAAAGAGCCAGCAGACAGAAAATGAAATGCTGGGACCATACCATGGCTCTGCTGTTAACTACATGCCATGGGACTTATCCGGCAATGCCTGCAGAAGTGATCGCTGGGTTTTGTCTCCCTGACTTGGGCTGGATACCCTGGAAGAGTGACAACAGGAACCAGTTTTTCCTTCTTTACACACTGAAAGCTCAGCCCAGCTCAGGCAGGGGACTGTGACGTTCCCTTTGAACCCAGCACACACAAAACCCACCCCAAAATGTCTAAAGTTAACAAGAATGTCAGCTCTCACCCCTTGGGGGAGCATGCAGGGATAGATTACAGACAAGATTACATGAAGCACCAGGGCTCTGCACACATCATCCACACTAATCCCAGGCTGGGACTGATTGCAGAGCCAGGTTCAAAGACACAACCCCTGGATGCAAGTTAAACTGCTGGGCAGGGGTGATCCCATATGGATAACGCTCTCCTCCTTGCTCTAACACCTTCCTCCTGCAAGAGCATCCTTGGGAGAGGAGTTGCTACAGGGATTCTCTGCCCCGTCATGGCCATGAATGCTGCCAGCATTTCCACAAGTGTTCCATTTTCCTTAAGAGGGAGGCAGGAGCAGCGGGTTTTCTGGTGCTCACTGGCTCTGTTCACCCAACTAATTCATTGGTGGCCTGGTGCCATATGGCAGTTGGCTGGTGTTTGATTTCTACCAACACCCAAAATCCTCACCCCAGTGAGCTCAACCATATGGCTATGTGTACCCCAAAATGGGACAGGACCCCTGGTACATGCTGGCAGGTGCCAGGCGCCCACCCCATCCTTCCCCCAGAGTGCCCATGGGAGTGCCCCATCCCAGCTTCCCCCTCACCTGCTTTCTCCAGGTCCATGATGGAGGCTGCCTGTCCTGGGGTGGTCACTGCCAGCCTGTGGGGAGATGCCAGTGGCTTCTTGGTGCCGGGTGCCAGGGCCCGGAGCTGGTTTTCCTCCCGCCACTCCCCTGCTGCCTCCCACAGGGCATGTGCCCATGAGAAGAAATAGGACGGAGAGGTGAGATACAGCAACTGTGCATATCATGGATCTGGCAGCAGCATTTGTCCTGGGTTCAGCAGTAGCAGCCATTTTTTCTCCTTCTTAGTAGCTGGTGCAGTGCTGTGTTTATGACTTTCGGCCTGGGAACAGCACTGATAACACCAGTGTTTTTAGTTACTGCTCAAATGCTTAGTTTGACCAAGGACTTTCTGAGTCTCATGCTCTGCCAGGGAGAAGGGGAAGCTGGGAGGAAGCAGAGACAGGACACCTGACCCAAACTAGACAAAGAGGTATTCCATACTACAGCACGTCATGCGCAGGATGTAACTGAGAGTTACCCAGAAGGGCGAGTTCTCTGCTCGGTCGGGCTGGGTATCGGCAGGTGGTATTATATTCTCTTCCCTTGTTATTTCCCATATCATTATTATTATTGGTGGTAGCAGTAGTGGGTTTGTGTTATACCTTAGTTACTGGGCTGTTCTTATCTCAAACTGTGGGAGTCACATTCTTTCGATTCTCCTCCCCATCCCTCTGGGAGAAGGGGGGAGAAGGGCGGGGGGGGAGAAAAGGGGGGAGAAAAGGGGGGAGTGTGCGAGCAGGCTGCGTGGGTTACTGACTGCACTTAAACCATGACAGCATTTCACTGGACTGGCCAGGAGGAGAGAGCAAGAAGGACATCCCAGAGGACAGGCTGGGAAAATTTGGGCTGTTCAGCCTGGAGAAGAGAAGCTGCGTGGAGACCTCAGAGCAGCCTTCCAGTATCTGAATGGGGCCTACAAGGATGCTGGAGAGGGACTCTTCATGAGGGACTGTAGAGATAAGACAAGGGGGAATGGGTTATAACTTGAACAGAGGACATTTAAGTTGGATATAAGGAAGAAATTCTTCCCTGTGAGGGTGGTGAGGCACTGGCACAGGTTGCCCAGAGAAGCTGTGGCTGCCCCATCCCTGGTAGCATTCAAGGTCATGTTGGACAGGGCTTGGAGCAACCTGGTCTAGTGGAAGGGGTTCCTGGTCTAGTGGAAGGTGTTCCTGCCCGTGGCAGGGGATTGGAACTAGGTGATCTTAAGGTCCTTTCCAACCCAAACCAGTCTGAGATCCTATGATTCTATGACAGGGCAGGGGGGCCTGGGAAAACCATCCCTCCAAGGGATTTTGGTGTTGGGAAGCCACTGTAATGGACTTATAATGTTCCTTTTAGTTCTCCCCACAAACAACTCCTTCCCTCAGCTTGCTCATGCAGTTACACAGAGTAGTACCTATTTTTTTCTCTCTATGGCCTTACAAAACACCAGACCCTGTCTTGCAGGCAGGGGGGGGATGTGAAGCTGCTTACTGGTGAGCCATGGCTCAGGTAACACCATGCCCTGTGGGATGGAACACAGCTCCAAAAAAAAAAGCAGAGAAGAAATAGGGAAGGAGGGAAAGGAATATACAGAAAGTTCCAAATTTCTGTATCTATTAGATCTATCACTAGCTCACAGGGAAAGAAAAATAAATCTGTTTTATTTAATCACCATTTATTAAAGCACTGTGGCACGGATACTTTTGGAAAGCTGAGCTGCCAATCGGCTAAACTCCATGGAGGTGCTCCCTGACCTGCTCAGAAGCAAGTGCCTTTCCTTACTTATGTTTTATCTCAGAGCCTGTGGCCTCATCCTGTGGGTAGAGATGCCGGGAAACCCACCTCACCCTGACAGAGGGGTGAATACTCTGAACATACCAAATATTTCTGAGAGTGATTTGGAAGGAGGCAGCAGCATCCTCCTGGAGAAGCCACGCATCTGCTGTGTCTCTGCCTTTGAGACTCCAGAGGGTTTTGCCAGAGGAAATTCATCAAGGCTGCTGCGAGATAAGATGGTCTTTTCCTTCTTTTCAAAGAAGGGGAATTTAAATGATTTGCCTGAAGCCCAGAATTAAGTGGCGGCAACAACACCAGTACATAGTGTCCTGACACTCCCGTGCCACACTAGCCTTCCTACTCCTCCACCTTGCTGGCAAATACCATCTCAAGATGCTGCATTTTCTTCTCACCCTTCTTGCCTTGAGCTCTCCTCCTGCATGACCCAGAAGTGACACAGAAGATGTTATTATGGGCTGCTCCCTAGCATTTTTTGATGTCTTCTGACTTCTTGGAGATGCTCTTCCCTTCCCACCCAGGCAACAGTTATGCTCCAGGTGCATGGCATCAGGATCAGGGCAGAAACCAGCTATGGTGACAGGGGGGCCAGCAACTCCCACTGAGGGATGACCCCACAGGGTGCGGGGTGTCCTTCTCACCACCCCAAAAACACCTTCCCCCCAAGATGCCAGGCTGCTCACCTGCAGAGCCAGGCAGAGCACATGGGACTTCAGAGTGTCCAGCCAGCTCATGCTGAGGATTTTATGGTGAACCAGCGCAGGAAGCAGATGAACCTGGTCAGAGGTGTCTTCTCCACTCCCAGCAATGAGCATGTCCTTCCCATGGCCTGAGACAGGGCAAAAAGCATCTCTGGATCAACCCAAGACCCCCAGAGGGATGTGGCCTTCACCCTTGCTCAGCAAACACACCAACTCCTCCCCGCTGTTGCCACTGCACTGGGTCAACGCAAATGGTGCATAAGTTTTATTAAAAATATTAATTATGTTAATTTGAAAAATTAGCCCTTCGGGGGGTGGAGACAACTAGTAATGACAACTCAGGGTGTAGCACCTGCCTATCCTCTGCAGGACCAGATATGTCCCCTCACTGGGGACATTCCACCCCTGCCTCTTGCCAAGTCTCTCTGCTTCCCGCAATCCCACCTCAGAAAAGCTGCCAATGCCAGCTTGCATCAGAGAAACCAGGCGGACAGACACTGCCATCATCTCTCTCCACCACCCCCAAGTATTTCCTTAATTTGTGTTCTCGGTTCAGCTGTAATAGTTATATTTCTCCTTCTTAGTAGCTGGAGCAATGCTGTCTTTTTTACTTGAGCAAAGCTACAGACAATGCAGCAACTCAACCCCCAAGCACAGCAGCTACACTAACCCTGACAACAGACAATGCGGCCACTCCAACCACAGTGAAAGACACCGCAGCTGCTCCAACCCCGCTGACAGACACAACAGCCACTCCAACCCTAGTGACAGACACTGCAGCCACTCCAACCCTAGTGACAGACACTGTAGCTAAACCAAAAGGACCAATCCATGCCAATATCAGTTGCCCCTGTAAGCAAGGGAAAAAGCAAATGAGAGCCACAAAGAGCCATTCGTGCACTGAAGAAAGATGAAGACCCAGTGCACTTATTACAGGGGACAGCATATGAACCAGAGTTATTAATACATGAATCAGAGGAAGAGGAAGAAGAAGAGGTAACTTCTCAATCCCAGACCTCGAATGAGCTGCAGAATATGCAAAAAGATTTCAGTTGTCTTCCAGGGGAGCACATAATCACCTGGTTGCCATCATCATATGCCTACTCATTAGCATCAAAGACCTAGAATGAGGCAGCACCACCAACAGTGGATGAAGTGACTAGTATCACAGTATCACAGTATGCTAGAGATTGGAAGGGACCTCGAAAGATCATCTAGTCCAATCCCCCTGCCGGAGCAGAAAAACCTAGATAAGGTTACACAGGAATGTGTCCAGGCGGGTTTTGAATGTCTCCAGGGAAGGACACTCCACAACCTCCCTGGGCAGCCTGTTCCAGTATTCTGTCACCCTCACTGAGAAGAAGTTTCTTCTCAAGTTTAAGTGGAACCTCTTGTGTTCCAGTTTGTACCCATTACCCCTTGTCCTATCATTGTTTGCCACTGAGTAGAGCCTGGCTCCATCCTCGTGACACTCCCCCTTTATATATTTATAGACACTTATAAGGTCACCCCTCAGTCTCCTCTTCTCTAAACCATAGAGACCCAGCTCCCTCAGTCTTGCCTCATAAGGGAGATGCTCCACTCCCTTAATCATCTTAGTTTCTCTGTGCTGGACTCTCTCCAGCAGGTCCCTGTCCTTCTTGAACTGAGGGGCCCAGAACTGGACACAATATTCCAGATGCGGTCTCACCAGGGCAGGGTAGAGGGGAAGGAGGACCTCTCTCGATCTACTAACCACCCCCCTTCTAATACACCCCAGGATGACATTGGCCTTCTTGGCCACAAGGGCACAGTGTTGACTCATGGTCATCCTGTCGTCCACTAGGACCCCCAGGTCCCTCTCCCCTACACTGCTCTCTAACAGGTCGTTCCCCAACCTATACTGGAACCTGGGGTTGTTCCTGCCCAGATGCAGGACTCTACACTTTCCCTTGTTATATTTCATTAAGTTATTCCCTGCCCAGCTCTCCAGCCTGTCCAGGTCTCGCTGGATGGCAGCACAGCCTTCTGGTGTGTCAGCCACTCCTCCCAGCTTAGTGTCATCAGCAAACTTGCTGATAGCACACTCAATTCCCTCATCTAAATCATTGATGAATATATTAAATAATACTGGTCCCAGTACTGACCCTTGAGGCACTCCACTAGTTACAGGCCTCCAACTAGACTCCGCCCCATAGACTACAACTCTCTGGCTTCTCTCCTTCAGCCAGTTCACAGTCCACCTCACTACCTGATCATCCAGACCACACTTCCTCAATTTAGCTGTGAGGATGCTGTGGGAGACTGTGTCAAATGCTTTGCTGAAGTCAAGGTAGACCACATCCACCGCTCTGCCATCATCCATCCACCGTGTTATTTCCTCATAAAAGGATAAGAGATTGGTCAAGCATGTTTTCCCCTTGGTGAAGCCATGTTGAGTGCTCCTCATAACCCTCTTATCCTTGATATGCCTTAAGATAGCACCAAGGATAAGGTGTTCCATCACTTTCCCAGGGATGGAGGTGAGGCTGACCGGTCTATAGTTACCCGGGTCCTCCTTCTTGCCCTTTTTGAAGACTGGAGTGACATTTGCTTTCCTCCAGTCCTCAGGCACCTCTCCCGTTTCCCAAGACTTGGTAAAGATGATGGAGAGTGGTCTAGCAATGACTTCCGCCAGTTCCCTCAGCACCTGCGGGTGCATCCCATCTGGACACATGGATTTATGGATGTCCAGGTTGCTCAACTGGTCTCTAACCCATTCCTCATCGACTAAGGCAAACCGCTCCGTTGACCTGACTTCATCTGAGGTCTCAGGGGTACAGGGCTCTTCAGGACTGCCTGCAGCAGAGTAGACAGAGACAAAGAAGGCATTCAGTAACTCTGCCACCTCTGTATCTTCTGTCACCAGGGCACCCATCCCATTCATCAGTGGGCCTACATTGCCTCTGGTGTTAGTTTTGTCTGCCATGTATTTGAAAAAGCTCTTTTTGCTGTCCTTGACCCTTCTCGCCAGGTTTAATTCTAAGGAGGCCTTAGTCATCCTAGCTGCCTTCCTACATCCTCTAGCAGCAGCCTTATATTCCTTCCAAGTGGCCAGCCCCTCCTTCCATGACCTGTAAACTCTCCTCTTCCACTTGAGCATACCCAGCAATTCCCTATTTAGCCACGCAGGTCTCCTGGCCCTCTTCCTTGACTTCCTACGTGTCGGGATGCTCCGATCTTGAGCTCGGAAAAAGCAATCCTTGAATGCCAACCCACTATCTTGGGCCCCTTTACCTTCAAACAGCCTTGCCCATGGGATTTCCCCTAGCAATTGCTTGAAAAGGCCAAAGTTTGCCCTGCTAAAGTCCAGGGTTGCAATTCTACTTGGTATTCTACTAGTCCTACCACACAAGACCCTGAATTCCACCATCTCGTGGTCGCTGCAACCAAGGCAGCCCTCAACCCTTACTGTTTCGACCAGACCCTCCTTGTTAGTGAGGATGAGATCCAGCAGTGCCCCTCTCCTGGTTGGTTCATCCACCATTTGCAGGAGGAAGTTATCATCCATACACTGGACATTTCCCCCAGAGAACCAGGGAAATACAGATCATGGGCTCCGGGCAAGAAGGGTGGGAAGATCAGCAACACCCTAATTAATCCTTGTGTTTGACAGCCACGAACACAGAGCAGTATCTGCTACACAAATTACATTTTGTTTTCCTTGATCTTGTCTATTTTTGTGCTGGTTTCTGCCTGGGGAGTTAGTGACAGTAAGCAGAGGTATATAGAGGGATGGGAAAATCAATAAGAAAAGATGTTTCACTAAACCAGCCCCCCGGCCATTAATCCACACATTTCCTGAGCGTGTAAAGACCTGTACCAATAACACAATGACAGAGGTTGACTCCCTACAGTTGAGCAGACTCCAGACTGGTGTAAAATGCAATATTTACACCTTTATTTTTTCCACTTACATTTTTTATACTGCTCTGTCATGGTTTAAACCCAACTGGTAACTCAGAACCACACAGACGCTCACTCACTCCCCTCCCTTATTCCTCCCTCCACTCCCAGAGGAATGGGGAGGATAATCAAAAGAATGTAACTCCTATGGGCTAAGAACAGTCCAGTAACTAAGGTATAATACAAAACTACTACTACTGCTACCACTGATAATAATAATAAGGGAAATAACAAGGGGAGAGAATACAATTGCTCACCACCTGCCAACCGATACCCAGCCTGACCCGAGCAGTGATCTGGGCCTTCTGGGTAACTCCCCCCAGTTTATATACTGAGCTGCTCTTTCACCTCCCTGTACACATCAAGATGGGATAGTCTGCGTATCTCCATGCTGGGAAGAGACACAGGGAGGTGAAAGAGCAGCTGATAGGCAGCACACCATGGCCTTGAGGCTGGGTAAATATCCAGGTAGATGCTGAGGATATCTGCACCTCTGCAGAGGCTTCACACAACAGTTCTCAGCACTAACAACCAGTCAAAGGCAGCGGTGGACAGTGGCACTGTGTGCTCTGTGTGGTAGTAGCAACAAGACCCATATTAGAAGCTGACCCTGCTAATGAGGTTTAGCAGGACCCCGTTAGAAGGACATCCCTCCTTGGCACATCTCTCTGAGGTTTCTGAGGGTCCTTTCCAAAGGTGGCCGTTCACAACAGCACTTCTGCCAAGCTTTTGCCTAGATCAGCCCCCCCCCCCCCCCCAGATAATTCAGGAGCAAAACAAGAGCTCGGAGAGGAGGTGTGGGAAAGCTTCATTGCACTCACCTCTCAAGATGTGAAGAATAGAATTCAGCTGCCCTTCTCATAGAGGTCAACCTTGGCAGCAAGCTGACATCCTGATAAAGTCCGGTGTGGTAAAGCTCTGAAGAACACTGGCTTTGCACAGCACTGACACCGTGGCTGGGGCAGTGGGAAAGGGTCTGCTAAATTTCATTCTGCCTTTTTTTAATTGTTTGCTTATTTCCTTGGATCACAGGGTTCCAGTTTAAGTCCAACACCACCAAAATCACCAGTGCACCAGAAATCACCCGTCACCTCCCACAAAGCACGCACCCACCTGGGAGAAGAAATATTCTCCAAATCTTCCAATAGTTTAGTCACTATTTGTGTGATTTCCACACCATGAGAAGATGAAAAGATCCAAGCATGTCCTGGGGCAGGAGTAGGAGCCATAGCTGTAGGCTTCGCTAAGAGCTAAGGGTAGGATCTGCCTTTCTTTTCTGCCTAGACCTTTACTCACTGCTGATGAAACCTTCTGTCATATGACCCAGAATCATACAAGGTTTCTGAGCTCTAAAGATCTATTTTTATTGAGCATCTTTATGAATATTCCCACTAAATCTCAGGCCAGCCCTCTTGCTTCAAAATCCAGTCTAACGGAGAGGGAGCCCTGAAGAAATTGCTTTTTATGGCTCTGGGTGGTTAATGAGTGCTCAGATGAAGCATGAGGAGTTCTTCACCTCTGACAGCTGAGTCACAGCTTGGCCAGAAGCAACCAGGGGAGATAAACAACAAGGATTCTCTGTTGGTCTTAAGGTTGTCGGCAGCAGCTGGAGAGTGATTTATCCAAAAAGGATGTGGACTATGCTCACAAGCCAAGCACCGACCAAACAATAACAATAACACCAAGGTCTGTCCTGGTGTGCTAAGACTGAAAGATGCCTGAGGGTCCCTGTGTGGTGCCAAGACCGCCGTGGGCTTCCCGAGTTCAGGAAGGGAGAAGCCGTGTTGGTTGATTCAGAGAAAACTCCAAGGACAAACTCGCCAACAAAGTTTAAGTTGACAAGCAGGTATACTTTATTGCGGCACCGGGAGACACGGGGGATAGCTCTACCTAGCCTGTGTACTCATATTGCTACACAAGCCGTCCTTATATAGTCACTGGGCATACATGCATATTCATGAGACTCCGTATGAATTGCATCATTTTTCAGAAAGTTTCCCTGCATGCATACAAAAATGTGGTGGTGGTCTCTGACGGTCATTTACTCCTTCCAACAATCTTCATCACTTCTGGCAGCCTTTGAAGCACGTGCAGTAGATGTTTACACCATCTTAATTAACACTACAGACATAGCAATCATCCTGTCCTTCTACTTATCAGTTAGTTTAACTGTAGCCCATCCTGGACATCTGCTAGTCCTAGATACTCCCCATCCCCACTTATTTTGTACTAAGGTCATAAGGACCTAAAACTATGTCAACTACAATGGTTTATCTTATAGAAGAATTCTCATTATGTTCTCTAGCTGCACTCTACTTTTTTTTTTCTTTCTGTGAATCATGCACCTCAGTTATTTTTCATTGCTACTGTTACAAAGCCATCAAACTTAACATTACTTAAAACTGATTCTACTTATTTACAAAGGTTTATATTTCATTTTGTGATTTTGTGCCTCCTTGTCTCATGGTTTCCAGCTGGGACGGGAAAGAGCAGTGCAGAACGTGCTCTCCTCTCCCAGCCAGTCGTCGTGGTTTAAGCCCAGCCAGTAACTCAGAACCACGCAGCCACTCACTCACTCCCCCCCTTTCTCCCCCTGCTCCCAGAGGAATGGGGAGGAGAATTGAAAGAATGTAACTCCCATGGGTTGAGATAAGAGCAGTCCAGTAACTAAGGTATAACACAAACCTGTTAGCGGTGAGGAGAAGCAAGACACGCCAACTCAATATGGGTGATAAGCAAACTTCTGCTTTATTTGTGGCGCACTTTGCTTATATCCTCATGGTGTTTAGCCACGCCTACTAGTCACAACAGTATTAGTTAGTTCCGCACAGCTTCCTTCACATTCTCCTCCCACATCCGGTTTTCGGTTACCTGTGAGGCCTACACCTTGCTTTGCTCGCACAAGGCCTCTAGGGATCCATGGCCTTGCTCTTGGACCCATTCTGCAACACAAACCCACTACTGCTACCACCAATAATAATAATGATATGGGAAATAACAGGGGAAGAAAATACAACCGCTCCTCACCTGCCAACCAGTACCCAGCCCAACCCGAGCAGTGATCTGGGCCTTCCAGGTTACTCTCCCCAGTTTATATACTGGGCATGATGTGCTGTGGTATGGAATGCCCCTTTGGCTAGTTTGGGTCAGGTGTCCTGTCTCTGCTTCCTCCTAGCTTTCCCTCCTCCCTGGCAGAGCATGAGACTCAGAAAGTCTTTGGTCAGAGTAAACATTACTTAGCAACAACTAAAGCCATTGGTATGTTATCAGCATTGTTCCCAGGCTGAAAGTCAAAAACACAGCACTGCACCAGCTACTAAGAAGGAGAAAAATGACTGCTATAGCTGAACCCAGGACAACAGTATTTCAGAGTCAGGTCAAAGCCTGTAGCATGCAAGCAAGGTGGTCCCCAGCCCTCATTGCTGGACCTCTGTGACCTGCAGCATGCTAATTTCCAGCCTACTTTGGTCATTTGGTTGGCTCTTGGCCACATTTCCCATGGAGAATCCACTCCGGCCTTGCTCTTCTCTGCAATGGGGCACTTGTGAAGGCACTTTCCCAACAGCACTGGATGGGAAGGCAAATATCTGGTTAGCAGCCAGCATGCCCAGCTGATGGCTCAAGGTGTCCAATCTTCCTCCAGCACCACCAATTCCTTATGTTCCTCTAACCCAGCACCAACTGGAGTGAGCTTCTGGTGAGCTGAGAGGTGGCAAGAAGTGGTGGGTGAGGGGATGCCCTCACTCACGGGGATGATGCGGATTCTCCCCAGGGATTTGATGGCCATGTCTCTGCGGCACAGTTGGCTCCGTTGAGAAGCCAGTTTCCACCCTCTGGAGGAGAAGGCAGGGCAGGTTCTGCCACAGGGAGTAGCCCCAGCACCGTGGCTGAGAGACTTCTCAGGTACTCAGCAAATATTTTGAGCAGTCAGGTCTGGCCATGGGGAAGCTGGGCTGCTCATGAAGCATCGGGTGACACCTCTTCCCATCAGCAGCCTGGGGCTGATCTTCACCTCCTTCAGGGTCCTCTTATTTTGCTGTGGGATTTTTCCCCTCTCTTGGAAAATAGATAGGTTTCTGTGGTGGGAAGAAGCCAGAATATATGTTAATGTTAATTAACACCTGCTTGCTTTCTTTTAAACAAATTTAATGAGCTCCAATACACCACAGAAGGGACTGAAGCCATCACTGCCCTTCACATTGCAGGGGATGACCTGGCCTTACCCAAGCTTCCCTAAATATTTCTTGTCCTCAGTCATTTGCAAGTGGATTCCTTCTGGGTAAAGGATTTCAGTGGGAAGTGTAAAGCTTTTTTTTTCTCCTTCCACTATATAAATATTTATATAATCAAACCAGGATACCTGCAGAAATTGAGCTGCTGTTCTGATTTGATATGAGTTAGAAAAAGCATTTAAATAAATAGTGGGCTGTAATGGCTTTCATAATTCCCTGCATCTACAATAAACACTACGTAGATTACTATGCCTTTGCTGTGGCTTTATTTCAAAACTCCAGCTGTTTCCCATTGTTTTGTTCCCAACAGAGACAGGCAAGTCCCCACGTGCAGTTCACAGATTTTCCAATAAACTACTTACAGGCTCAGAACTGTAGAATTACAATGGAATTGTAATATTTTAATCACCAGAAGGAGGGAGGAAAAAAGGCTTTCATAAATGGCACATACTTGCATGAAGATCTTGGTTTTCAACATGCAGCATTAGATGGTGATGGATACATAACTGGTAATTCTGGAACCGTGGGGAGATTTGAAATTATCTTCCTCTGCGATCTTTTAATGGTTTTAGTTGTTTAGGAAGATTATTCTCCAGGCAATAATTAAGGTCAAGGCAGGGTTCGGCTTACAGCCTGGGATGGAGAAGTGATCAGGTCTATTTGCTGGGGGGGCTGTCTAGAAATGACAGGCTGAGGAGATGGGCAACTCATTTAGTGCCTCTTGTTTGGGGGGTTACAATAAATTTGCTTTCTTCTGGATTTTGTAACACCATTCCTTCCTTAGTTTTGCTGTACTTTCCATGGGCTTCCCTCACATTGGTTCCTATAAATATCTTGCAGTGTGTACTTATCACAGACAGAATCATAGAATCATAGAACAGTTAGGGTTGGAAAGGACCTTAAGATCATCTAGTTCCAACCCCCCTGCCATGGGCAGGGATACCTCACGCTAAATCATATCACCCAAGGCCTCGTCCAACCTGGTCTTGAGCACTGCCAGGGATGGAGCATTCACAACCTCCCTGGGCAACCTATTCCAGTGCCTCACCACCCTAACAGGAAAGAATTTCCTCCTTATATACAATCTAAACTTCCCCTTTTTAAGTTTGAACCCGTTACCCCTTGTCCTATCACTACAGTCCCTAATGAAGAGTCCCTCCCCAGCATCCCTATAGGCCCCCTCACCACCCTTACACCCCAAACACACCTGAAATCAAAGAAAAATCCTGTAATGTAGAATCTCTATTAGCAACAATCTAAACTACCTGGACAAAAGCGCAGAATGAATAAGAAAGGCATTATCAGCACCAGATGAAGATGGGAAGGCATTGCATAGCAAATTCTGCACCATCCCAAGAGTAACCTCTACAAATGAAACTGCAGGCCAGAAAATGCCAGCACATAGTTGCATTGCTAAAGTCAAAAGATGAGGACATCTGCCAGCTAGACAGTGCCAAGAGCTCCAGGGCCAATCATGTAGGACTAATCACAGTCACTACAAAGTAGCTGAACATCAGTTAATGACACAAGATTTAATTATCTCTCCCCATTTTTGTAGGGAACCAACTGAACACAGTATAAATAGCTCTATTCAAGAGACTATGTGAAATAAGGGCAAAGATGTTCCCTCAGCTTTCAGAGATTCTTTAAAGGGTGCACTTAAAGCATGCTGCAAAGAGCAAGAAAATCTGTAGTCACAGCAGTCAATTGCAGCACCTGTAAAGAAAGAGGCTAAACACACACACACACACACTGCTTTCATAACTAGTTCTCCTTTATTCACTCAAGCATGGTAATATATAGCATACAGATACGAAGCATGGCAATATGTAGCATACAGATACGGGTCTGAGCCATGAAGCCAAACAGCAACTACATCATCCCCAGTGACTGTTTTCAGTCACTATAAATTCCATTCTATAAACAATCACTCCCCAGGTGGCTTCCCAGCCTGACCTTGCACCCAAACACTCCCTGGATAGCTCAAGACACAGGTGCACTATCAGCAGTTCTATTTCTTCTTCTTTAATTACCAACATAGCGAGAACAGGACAGCTTGCAGTTCCCACAGTCAATATCTATACAGAGTGCACAAAACCACAGAGCCTCACAAAATTTTGGCAATGGAGTTATTAGAGGCAATGCGAGTAAGTGCATAAAACTATCTTGCTCTTTCAAGCTTTATTTGCCTAACAGTCAATGTAAAGCTACTGTCTATTCTCATTAAAACAGTGCACACCAGACACCCAAAAAGTTTAAAGCATCCTACGTTTCTATGCATTGAAAGTTAATGTTATTTCCGAGCTGAAACATCAGAGAATAATAAGGAATAAAGAATAACAAAGAATAATAAAGAATATCATTCATTTTTCTGCTTGAAGACAATTGTTTAAACATTTTGGATTCTCACTAAAATGGTTGTAAGGCCACAAAGTGTTAAAAAAAATAATAAAACATGATCCCATGATGCACTATTCCATTCTAGTTTCATGCTATGCCAAATCTCCATAAGGCTGGAAAAAATCAACAATAGAACTTTCTAGTGTAAAGAATTTTGCTCATTTTCTTTGCAAAACACACACTATATGCTGTGTGTTTGGGTTGATACGTTGGCGGGAAAGAATACCATCCAGAGGGACTTTGAGGTGCTTGTGACATGGGCTGATGCCAACCTTATGAAGTTTAACCATGCCAAGTGCAAGGTCCGACACCTGGGTCAGAGCAATCCCAGGCACAGCTACAGGATGGGCAGAGACTCTGTGCTCTTCAGAAACAGCTTTTCTAGAGGAACTGGGCACAGGCTGTACCTTTATGCTGGCGTTCAGCAGTCAGCATTGCTTATGTTGCCTCTGCAGTTGTGCCTGAGAAATGAATAACAGATTTTCACCAATGGGTCTCATGTCAACAAGGGCGATTTAGCAAGGAAGACTCCAGTGCATTAGTTGCCATGACTCAAGACTCATTCAGCCTTGTACTGATGTATTATTGGTTTATAAAATAAACTGCAGAAGGTGCTTCCCAATGGTGCTGGCATGCCGAGGATACTGAAAGGGGTTCTTCCTGTCTTGGAAGGCAGACGCAGGGACTGTGAGAAAGAAGACCTTGGGCCCACTGTAGGAGAGGATCTGGTTCAAGACCATCTTAAAAATCTGAACGTGCACAAGTCCATGGGTCCTGATGAAATCCATCTGCGGGTCCTGAAGGAGCTGGTGAATGAAGTTGCTAAGCCACTGGCCATCATATTTGAGAAATCATGGCAGTCAGGTGAAGTTCCCGACAACTGGAAAAAGGGAAATATAACCCCCATTTTCAAGAAGGGGAAAATGGATGACCCAGGGAACTACAGACCAGTCAGTCTCACCTCTGTGCCTGGCAAAATCTTGGAGCAGATTCTCCTGGAAGGCATGCTGAGACACATGAAAATCAACAACGTGCTTGGTGACAGCCAGCATGGCTTCAATAAGGGGAAATCCTGCCTCACCAATTTGGTGGCCTTCTATGATGGGGCTACAGAACTGATGGACAGGGGCAGAGCACCTGATGTCATCTACCTGGACTTGTGTAAAGCATTCGACACTGTCCCACATGACATCCTTGTTTCTAAATTGGAGAGACGTCAATTTGATGGATGGACCACTCAGTGGATAAAGAACTGGCTAGATAGTCGCACACAAAGAGTTGTGGTCAATGGCTCAATGTCCAGCTGGAGACCAGTAGTGAGTGGTGTCCCTCAGGGATGGGTGTTGGGATTGGTCTTGTTTGACATCTTCGTCGCTGACATGGACAGTGGGATTGAGTGTGCCCTCAGCAAGTTTGCTGATGACACCAAGTTGTGTGGTTTGGTTGATACCCTGGAGGGAAGGAATGCCATCCAGAGGGACCTTGACACGCTTGTGAGATGGGCTGATGCCAACCTCATGAAGTTTAACCATAACAAGTGCTATGTCCTACACCTGGGTCGGAGCAACCCCAGGCACAGCTACAGGTTGGGCAGAGAAGAGATTCAGAGCAGCCCTGCGGAGAAGGACTTGGGGGTGCTGGTTGATGAGAAAATGAACATGAGCAGGCAGTGTGCGCTTGCAGCCCAGAAAGCCAACCGTATCCTGGGCTGCATCAAAAGGAGTGTGACCAGCAGGTCAAAGGAGGTGATCCGGCCCCTCTACTCTGCTCTTGTGAGACCTCACCTGGAGTACTGTGTGCAGTTCTGGTGTCCTCAACATAAAAAGGACATGGAACTGTTGGAACAAGTCCAGAGGAGGGCCACAAGGATTATCAGGGGACTGGAGGACCTCCCATATGAAGACAGGCTGAGAAAGTTGGGGCTGTTCAGCGTGGAGAAGAGAAGGCTGTGTGGAGACCTCATAGCAGCCTTCCAGTATCTGAAGGGGGCCTATAGGGATGCTAGGGAGGGACTCTTCATTAGGGACTGTAGTGATAGGACAAGGGGTAACTGGTTCAAACTTAAACAAGGGAAGTTTAGACTGGATATAAGGAGGAAATTCTTTCCTGTTAGGGTGGTGAGGCACTGGAATAGGTTGCCCAGGGAGGTTGTGAATGCTCCATCCCTGGCAGTGTTCAAGACCAGGTTGGACAAGGCTTTGGGTTATATGGTTTAGTGTGAGGTGTCCCTGCCTATGGCAGGGGGGGTGGGACTAGAAGATCTTAAGGTCCTTTCCAACCCTAACTGTTCTATGATTCTATGATTCTATGATTAGATATAACGAAGAAGTTCTTCACTGTAAGGGTGGTGAGGCACTGTAATGGGTTGCCCAGGGAAGTTATGAATTCTCCATCCTTCTTGGTATTCATGGCCAGGTTGCACAGAGCCTTGGGTGACATGGGTTAGTGTGAGGTGTCCCTGCCCATGGTAGGATGTTTGGAACTAAATGAGCTGAAGGTCCTTTCAAACTCTAACTCTTCTATGATTCTATGGCCAAGTGTGATACTGGCATCTGCATATGAAACATGTTCCCTGGGAGCTGGGCACATGTCCACCAGCAGCCCTTTAGGAACAAAGCCAGCTTGTACTGTTTGCCCAAGGTGTCAGGTGTATCCCGCAGCAGCAGCAGTCTGGGGCAGAAGGTGAATGAAGGCCATGCTCAGCACTGGAAGGTGGGAAGAGGCCAATGTGTGTATTGCAGAGGGACAGTCAAGCTCTCTCTCAGGAGAGCAATAAAGGATGATGAAGCAGGAGAGGCCCCACCTTAACACGTGGGGTTCTTCTTTGATGCAAGGATGAGCTATGTGCTGAGATTACAGGGGCTGATGTACAACACTGGGTTCAGCAATGGGGAGTGGAGCTCATGTTGCAGTCTGCAGTCTCCTCTGGCTGTGCTGTCATGGGAAATCAATACAAACCCTGTTTCAGGGGCTGTGCTGAGCTCCAGGACCCCACTGAACAACAGTGAATACCTCTGGAAAATCCTTCCTGGGTGTCATCCCCTGGGAAGGGGGTGGGCAGGGAAGCACAGACAGAAACGGAGACCTGGGAGGCCAGAGCCAGCCAGGCAGGCACAGCAACGCCGTACTGGGGCTGCAGGTTCCAGCCCAGCTGCCCTCGGAATGGGCACAGTGGCCCCAGACCCAGCTCCCCACTGACCCCCCACCTCTGCTGGCCTGGGGTCCTGCTGCCACCCCGGGGACAGCCCTAGCTGGGGCACTGGGGCCTGCGAGGGATCTCTTGCGGCTACCCCACCCCCCCTCCAAGCACTCACGGAGGGAGACCAAGGAGGAGTTCTCCCGGGCACAGCCCACCACTGAACTACGATACCATCTCTATTAAAGGTGTGATTGCAATTTGAACGGTTACCTACACCTGTGGCATGTAAGCAAACATAATCTCCTACTCTGGTTCCTGGTGTAATACATCTTTGTACACAGGTACAATATTTTCTACTTGGATTAGGATTAACTATCCCAAGTCTTAACTTTTCCCTTGGATGTAGATTGCTAGTGTTCACCCAAAAGTTTGTCCATGAGACAGTGTTAGGAACTGGAATGCCAATTAATGGAAGGTCTGGATTTTCTCCTGATTTAGGCAACTGTGCACACACCCAGCAGTCACTATGATTAAAGACTTTAGTAACACTCTGAATTAATTTCAAGCATAAATTCTGGTCCCAGGCTTGTACATCAATTATCACATAAATCCAAATTATGACTGACACAAATTATGACTGACACTAGCACAGTAATCTTTTGCCCTAAGGTGAATTTGCGAGCTTCTTCAACATTCATGACAACTGCTGCCACAGCCCTTAGGCATCCGGGCCATCCTTTGCTCACCTCATCCAGCTGTTTTGAAAAATATGCCACTGACCTCTTATAGGGTCCTAGTTTCTGAGCAAGGACCCCCAAAGCTATTGCTTGTTTTCCATGAGAATATAGCCAAAAGGGTTTAGTCGCATCCAGAAGTCACAGAGCTGGAGGTCTCATTAGCTCTGTTTTCAAATTTTTAAAAGCCTCCTCTGCTGAATCAGTCCATTCTAAAGAAGAAGGATTTCCTTTTAATAGTTCATATAGTGGTCTTACCAGAACTCCATAATCATGGATCCAAAGTCTGCACCATCCAGTCATTCCCAGAAACGTCCAGAGACCCTTTACAGTCAACGGTCGTGGAGTTTGGCAAATGACTTTTCTGGGTGTTCCAAGGTCTCTTTGTCCTCCTTTTATTTCATATCCTAGGTAGGAAACTTGGGTTTGAATTAGTTGGGCCTTTTGTTTGGATAACCAATAACCATTCAGTCCCAGGAAATTCAATAATCCCACCATCCACTGGACACATTCTTATTTTGTTTCTGTGGCAATTAATAGGTCATCCACATATTGTAACAGAGTCCCTGTCTGAGTGGGTGGCTTCCATGATCCTAGTTCCCATGCTAACTGATTTCACCCTGCTCTGCATGGGCTGCAGATGCCTGCCTCTGCAACAGCACTTCTGGTTTAACCCTTTAACTCTGAATGTGAATGTGCTGCTTGTTGCCAGTGACAGCAATCTCTTCCTCCTTATCAATATCAGATGGGGCAGATGCAGAGTGTGCTCCTCTCGGAGGTACCTGTGATACACAATTTTCCAACCTATCTTCCTGATTACTCTGGGTTTTTTTTAACTTTAAACATCCTTCCCCAATATCACAGGCTGAACAACATCTCTCCAACTTAGCTTTCTGTTTTTTCCTGTCCTTTTCCAAAGCCAAAATTAAGGAATCTGGCAGAGCTATATTAATTTTGCATTCCATCTGTCACTCTGCATGGTTTCTTAAAGTGAAAAACATATCTGCATACATCACTTCATCCCATTTTCCTTGTTGCCTTAAGAACAACATCAATTGTAACAATGTATTATAGTTCAGAGTTCCATTTTTAGGCCATTTTTCCTGATCTTCCAAAGTATACGAAGGCCACCATTGGTTACAGTATTTTATCAACATTTTCCCGTTTACCGAGCCCCCAGGAGACCCTCCCACTTCTTTCCAATGTGCCAAAATGCAGCCTAAAGGACTCTTTTTCAAGATTCCTCCATTCTGTTGATTTCCCATTATTAATTTCGCATTCACACACACATTAGGGATCCCACAAACACACTCCACACAATTACAATACTTGAGACAAAGAAACCACAATTAATAACATGGTTACCACACCTTATCGTTAATACCATAATCATTACCGTAACAAGCCACAAAATAAGTCGAATACCAATAAAATCAAAAACCATTTCCACAAGACACCCCCTGCGTCTTGTAGGACCCAAACCACAAGATGCCCCCTGTTTCTTGTGGGTGTATACCAAACAGATGCTAGCAACCTGGTATATGCCTTTGCCTATGAGATTTCCTATCTCCATTTACGGAAGGCTTCCAAACCTTGTGTACGCTCACCAGCCCAATTTAGTCTTTAGGTAAGATGCCCCCTGCATCTTACAGACTATATAAAAGAAAAGTATGCCTTTTATGAAGATGGTCCTTGTCTGCTCCTGCAGTGATCCAACTGAGTTGAGGGGTCCCTCTGGGAAAAATTCCCGAGGGCCCTAGGGAGCCCTGTCCTCAGCAGGTCCTGCAACTGAGCAAAGTAGGTCCCATCTGGGTCACCAAATTGATTCAAAGAAAACTCTAGGAACAAACTCGCCATCAAAGTTTTAAGTTGATAAGCAGATATTCTTTATTCCGGCACCAGGAGACATGGGGGATAACTCCACCTAGCGTGTGTCCCCGTATTGCTACACAGTCACTGGGCATACATATTCATTATGTACATACATGCATATTAATGAGGCTGTGTGTGAATTACATTATTCTTCTAGACAGTTTCCCCACATGCTGTGTCAGGAGCAATAGCTAATGGCCCATGGTGAAACACACAAAGGTAGAAAAGTACTGTTTTTCTGCTTCAGCTCCTCCTCAGAGAGTCCTGCTTTGACTGCTCCCTGGAAAGCCCAGCTTTGGTTCCTACCTGGAAAGTTCTGCTTTAGAGCTCCCCAGAAGAGCTCTTGACCCTTGGAGACCTTTCTAGATATAGCTAGCCACTTCTTCCTACATAGGCTGGCCCCCTGTGTCAGAATGATTGTGCATTTTTGTCAGTATAAAAGCCCGAGCCTCATGCAATGTGGGGGAGGCAGAACCTCATACCACCCAGGTCAAAGTTGCTTCCACTGGGACACCTGCTAAGGTTGAGCCTGCCACCTTGCACTGCTATGATGATTCTAGGAGTTGGTTTCCTGGTCGTCTTTACAGGGTCCTTGGGGTTGGTAAGATAACCAAACATCAGAAGTATCCTTGACTGTATCCTTTACTATTTCTATATTTTCCTATATCAATAAATTACTTGCTAGCTCTCTATTTGTCTCTCATTTTCTCTCACCTGGAATCCTCAAACTCTGGAACATAAATGGCTACGAGGATGGGATTCCAGGTCTCGGAAGGCATGAGAGAAATAGTTGGGTATAACAAGAATTAGTGGGACTGGGTAGCGGAGTATACCGCTACCAGGTTATGCCATGTATTATGACAAAGTGAGGATGCACAGCTATGGGATTGCGCCACATTCTGTATGTGGGGCTGTGTGGTGAGGGTGCACAGCTACTGGACTGCGCTGCATTCTGTATGTGGGGCCGTGTAGTGAGGGTACACAGGTATTGGATTGTGCCACGTTCTGTATGCAGGGCCGTGTAGTGAGGGTGCACAGGTATTGGATTGTGCCACATTTTGTACGTGGGGCCACATAGTGGGCAATGATTGTTTGCCTGGATTTTGTGTTTCAAGTATCGTAGCTGTGTGGAGTGTGCCTGTGGGATCCCTTGTGTGTGTGTGTGTGTGTGTGCGCGTGTGTTGAGGGCAGGGCTAGGTCAGTGAAGTGTGTAGCTGTACCAAGAGACGTTATTATGTGTATTTTGTTGTTGTCGGTGTGAAATACAAACTCAATCCTCTAAACACGATAACAAGGTTTTATTGAGAGACAAAGTCAATAAAGCAAAAGCAACAGTGCTGGGCGCATGACCGTAGCCAGAGGCGCAAGTGATTAGCATTTGTTACAGGTTTATATACTTACACTATTACATTAGTTACATTGATACGTGGATAGACTCCACAGCTCGTTAAAAGTTGTAAAGTAGGTATGCTTTTATTCAGCTGAGATGCAGGGATAATTCCTCAAAGTCATGCGTGCCTCAGTGTTGTTTCCCTCTACATTTATTCTCTAAAGTTATATATATTCATAAGGTTGCACAATACACCTATACATATTCATGTCCTATCCCCGCTTCGTATTATAATGAGCTAGAAGGCCCTTTGCAGGTGCCCCCTCTGGTCATGGGCAGGGGTCTCAAGATGAAGTAAATGAGTCTTCCTCTTCTTGAACTTTTCACCTTTTAGTCTTCACATATGGCCTTAGGGTTTGGTCAGTGTCCCAGCCATAAACCATCTGCTTCTCCCCCTTATCAATAGATTCAGGCATCTGCTTTTCCTTATCAATAGCTGCTTATCAGTAGAATCAGGTGTCTGCTTTTCCTTGTCAATAGAACCAGGTGTCTGCTTTTCCTTATCAATAGAAACAGGTGTCTTTATTCTCCTTAGTAGGCATTTACAACAGACAAGACTTTTGTTTAAGCAAGTGAATTCCTCTAACCCCCCTGTACCACCCCCCTGTACAATGGTCAACCCTCTGCATCAACATACATATTCATAATTCCCGCATATAGGCGGGGAATATTATAACTAACTCCTGGAACTTATTATCATAAGTCCCCTCCTCTTGGAGCCTGTGCACTGCTCTCCGGTGATTGTGGGCAGGGGTCTTGAGGATGAAGTAAGCAGTCTTCCTCTTGTGAGTAGGGGTCTTCAAGATGAAGTAAGCAGTCTTCCTCACAGTGTACTTTTCACCTTTGGCACAGTTGGACGCCCCAGCAATCACAAAACTAGCTGAACCAGCTATCTGATAACTAGCAAAGATTTAAAACAGCGTGACCTTCCTGCAAAACTTATTGCAGGATAGGCAGACAAGGAGTATCCTAAGCTAGCAGATGTTTGGGAGGCTCTGTCTCTAAACTAACTGATAAGTAGAAGGATGGTGTGAAATAACTTATTCATGTTTAGTGGGGCCACTAAATCATGTTATCTCACCACAGACTTACAACACAAACATTGTTCTTTAAAACTAAAGATACTTTAGAAGACTAGTGTGAAAAAATTAACTCATGTTTAGTGGGGCCACTACATTCCACAGACTTACAACATAAACACTGTTCTCTTTCTACAACCTAAGCTAAAGAGTATTTTAACTCTATGTTTTTCAGGCACTAGCTTTTCTTATATAAAGCCCCCCCCCCCCCTTCTTTTACCTTTGCGAATTCTTTTGCTATGTGACTCCGTTTTGCTCAAGAGTTCTGACCCTTTTTAACCTGTTGTCTATTCTTGTGTCTTTAGGGAGCTTTGTTTCTGTTATTGTAAACTCATACAGTTATATCCACATAACCACACCTATGATTTGTGAAAGCCAATACATTTATGTGTTTATAGCAGTCGGGCTCGAGCAGAAGATTTTAACGGGTAGCAGATTAACATTCCGGGCAAGACAGAGTTAATATAAAAGTGCAGTTGCTGGTGGGTATTTGTAGCTGCTGCTGGGCAGGCAGGCATTTATAGCTGCTGCTGAGCAGGCTGGCATTTGTAGCCACAGCAGAGCAGGGCGAGCGACTTGAATTAAGGAAAAAAAAGGGGGGGGGGTCTGTCGTGGTTTAAACCCAGTCAGGCAACTTGTTCACTCACTCCCAGTGAGTGGTGCTGGACTGACAACTATCGAGGGCCAATAAATCAGCATTGTGACGAGTGACTATTAATCCAGTCAGATCTGTTGTTATCTCAACCCCTCGAAGCCCCACGTTGGGCGCCAAAAAGAACTGTAGTTTGGGATGTGCATTCTCCAGAACCCCACAGCACCCAAGAAAGCTTGCGTTTCTTTCTTATTAGTTGGTGGAGACATTGTTGTTATCTTGTTGATCACATCTGTGGGGATCTGTCTACGTCCATCTTGCCATTTTATTCCCAAAAATTGAATCTCCTGTGCAGGTCCCTTGACCTTACTCCATTTATGGCAAAACCAGCTTTCAGCAGGATTGGGATTATTTTCCTCCCTTTCTCAAAGACTTCTTCCGCTGTATCGCCCCACACAATAATGTCATCAATGTATTGCAGGTGTTCTGGAGCTTGCCCCTGTTCCAGTGCAGTCTGGATCAGTCCATGGCAAATGGTAGGGCTGTGTTTCCACCCCTGGGGCAGTCGGTTCCAAGTGAACTGGACACCCATCCAAGTAAAAGCAAACTGTGGCCTACACTCTGCTGACAAAGGAATTGAGAAAAATGCATTGGCAATATCAATCGCGGCATACCACTTGGCTGCCTTTGACTCTAGTTCATACTGAAGTTCTAGCATGCCCAGTACGGCAGCACTCAATGGTGGTGTGACTTCATTCAGGCCACGATAGTCTACTGTTAGTCTCCATTCTCCAGTAGACTTTTGCACTGGCCATATGGGGCTATTAAAGGGTGAGCGGGTCCTGCTGATCACTCCCTGACTCTCCAGTCTACGGATCAGCTGATGGATGGGAATCAGAGAGTCTCGGTTGGTGCGATATTGCCGCCGGTGCACTGTTGTGGTCGCAATTGGCACTTGTTGTTCTTCAACTTTCAGCAACCCCACAGCAGAGGGATCTTCTGAGAGACCAGGCAAGGTGGATAGCTGCTCAATTTCCTCAGTCTCCAAAGCAGCAATACCAAAAGCCCACCGGTACCCTTTTGGGTCTTTGAAGTACCCTCTCTTGAGGTAGTCTATGCCGAGAATGCATGGAGCCTCTGGACCAGTCACAATAGGGTGCTTTTGCCATTCCCTCCCAGTCAGGCTGATTTCAGCCTCCAGTACAGTCAACTCTTGGGATCCTCCTGTCACTCCAGAAATATAGATGGGTTCCACAGGAGCTGGAGTAAAATCAGCTCTTCCATTCCATCTGGGAAACTGCTCACCAGAGACTGAAGCCGTAGCTCTCATGGGACGATCAGTCTTGGCCCTTGCTCCCCTCTTCAGTTCACTCACCCGTTCCTCCAAAGCTGAAGTAGGTTTTCCATCCCACTTTGTCATGTCTTCTCCGTGATCCAGCAGGTAAAACCATAGGGTACCCCGTGGTGTATACCTCCTGTATCTCCTCTCTCGAACAACAGGACGCCTTTTGTTAATAGCTGAGAGGTGTGTTGGTACACGTGAGGAGCTGGATAAATCAGATAGATCTTCCCTCAATTGTTGGAGGTCCTGGGACAGTTTTTCCACAGATGAGATGATGGAAGGGGTGAGGTTGTCTTCGAACTCTCGGAGTTTATGAACCATTTCATCCACTGTTAGTGGTACTAAGACATTCCAGGTTACTGTTGCCAATGAATGGGCATATGATGACGGTGCATTCCGTGTAAGTTTTCGCCACATGGGTCGTGTACATTCAACTTCATCTGGATCTATAGGTGTATCCCCGTTATTCGGCTTGATGTGGTAGATCATCTCTACGATGGCTGATTCCCTCAGAGACTGGATGCCTTTGTCTATAGTAGTCCACTTGGCCGAACGACTCGTAACATCGTCCTTGTATGGAAACCTCTTTCACAGCTGCCAAGAGCCGCCTCCAAAGGCTGAGGGACTTTTTCTCTCTTGCAATTGCTTTGTCAATTCCCCCTTCTCTAGCAAGTGATCCCAGCTGCTTGGCTTCTGTACCTTCTAGTTCGTGACCATCGGCCCCATTGTCCCAGCATCGGAGTAACCAGGTGATGATGTGCTCCCCTGGTTGACGGGTAAAATCTTTTCGCATATTCCGCAGCTCGGTTGAGGTCCGAGGTCGAGAAGTTACCTCTTCTTCTTCTTCTTCTTCGTCATGTGATGATGACTCCTGATCAGATTCTGGACCGGGTGGTGAATTTATTATTTCTTCATCTCACTTCACCCTTTTTGCCTCCTTTTTGCTTGTTCTCTTGCGTACAGGGGCAACTGATATTGGTACGAATTGGTCCTCTGATTTGGCTGCAGTGATTATCACTGTGGTTTGAGTAGCAACTGTATTTGTTGCTGGGGGTGGTGCAGCTGCTGTGCCTGGAGCTGGGGTAACCACGCTGTCTGCTGCAGTCGAAGTTTGAGAAGCTGCTGTACTTGCCGCTGGGGTAGCTGTGCTGCTCATTGCAGCCAAAGTTTGAGTAGCGACTGTTGCTTTGCCCTCAAATCCGCCGACATTCTTTTCCTTTTGAAGGTGCTGGATAGTGTTGAACAAGGCCCTGTATGCATACGCCAAGCCCCAGCAGCACTCACTGGGAGTGAGTGAACAAGTTGCCAGACTGGGTTTAAACCATGACAGTTCTTTTTGGCACCCGAGAGATAAAAACAGTTTAGTAACTAAGGTATAACACAAATCACTACTGCTACTACCAATAATAACAATGATAAAGGAAATAACAAGGGAAGAGAATACATCATCTTACCACCAGCCGACCAATAACTTGCCCCCCAAGCCCAACCAAGCACCGACCCATACCTCCTCCAACCCCGCAGTCTCCCAGCCCTTCCGGGTAACTCCCGGTTACCTCCTGGGCATGACGTTCTGTGGTATGGAATACCTCTTTGTCTAGCTTGGGTCAGGTGTCCTGTCTCTGCTTCCTCCCGGCTTCCCCTCCTCCCTGGCAGAGCATGAGGCTCACAAAGTCCTTGGTCAAACCAAAACATCATTGTTATCAGCTCTGTTCTCGAGCTGAAAGTCAAAACACTGCACTGCACCCCATTTACCCCAACCCTTTGAGACAATTGCTCACCCAACATATGGACTTGTCTAGGTGTGTGCTGGACAGTTTGCCCAGGAGGATACTGTGAGAGACAATATCAAAAACTTTTCTAAAATCCAAACCCATCACATCTATTGGCTTCCCTCGGTCTACTCCATGGGTGACCTTGTCATAAAAGGAAATTAAGTTTGTTAAACAAACAGGTCTTTCCCCTCGTGAATCTGTGCTGGCTGTGACCAATGGCGACTGCACTGACTCTCAAGTGTTTCTCAAAAACTCCCAGAATAACCTTCTCCATAATTCACCAGACACTGAAGTGGCATTGACAGACCTGTAGTTACCAGGACCTCCCATTCTCACCCTTCTTGAACACTGGGACAACATTTGCCAGCTTCCAGTCAACTGGGGCCTCTCCAGACTTCCAAGGCCATTGAAAAATAATGGAGAGTGGTCCCATGATGACATTGGCCAGCTCTTTTGGTACCAAGGGATGAGCCCCATGGATTTATGTGCATCCAGAAGGATGTGCAGGTCTCCAACAAGTTCAGGGTGGGCTGGGAGTTCGTCATCCCCCAGTCACAGTCTTCCAATGCAGGGCTCCAGGGGTCCCAGAGCCCATCCCCAGTGTTGAAGACAGAGGTGAAGGTGGCATTAAATGTTTCTACTTTGTGTCCCTATTTATGAGTTGACTGATCTCATCAAGCAACAGACTGATGTTATCTCTGATCCTCCTTTTGATATTAACATATTTAAAAAAAAAAAACATTTTTGTTGTCCTTCACCGTGCTGGCCAGCTTGGACCCTCAGCAAGCTTTGGCCACACAAATTTTCTCCCTGCAGTGGCAACGAGCATCTCTGTAATCCTGCCCTTATGCTTTCCTTTTCCACCTGAGTCCTAGCAGCAGATCCCTGCGTCAGCCTTTCTGACCCACTGGTATGGGAGAGGAGGAATTGCTGGTGAGCCAGGGGCAGGGAGGAGCTCATTAGAGGCCAAAGGTTAATTATATCAGATATGCCCATGTTGCCTTTGGGCCACACTGAATCGCAGCCGTCTGCCTTGTCCTTGGAGTTTGGTGGTGCTGGGGATGTTCCCCCTGCCCTGGTATCTTGCCAGGCTTCAAAAATAATAAGTAAAAGGTAAGCTGGCATTGCTGTGAGCAGTATAGGGTGTTACAGTGGGTGCAAACCTTACTGCCAACCACCTTCCTCCCTCCCTATGACCAGGGACGTGTCCTCCTCCCTAGTTTGGTGCCGCCAGCAAGCCTGAGCACCACAGCAGACCATGCTGGTGACCCTGCTGGCTGCTTGCCAGGAATCTGCAGCCATGGGCTGTGATGGCAACGAGGTCTCAGTCCCTGCTGGGGGGAGGCAGAAGTCTTGTCCCCACCATGCCATACCATGGATGCTTTGTTGAGCTGTGCCATGCCATACCATGCCTGCTTCTCCAGGTAGAGCTGTGCCATGCCATGCTGTGATGTGCTAGGCTGTGCCGTGCCAGGCTGTGCCATGCTTCACTGTGCTGTGCCACACCATGCCATGCAGTGCTGTGCCATCAGGCAGGAACCCACCAGCACCCCTGTCCTCCCCCCTCTCACAGTCAGCAGCTGAGGGATGACATGAGCAGGATCTACATGCACCTCCTGGCCATGCTGTTCCTGCTGGGCCCACCACTGACCCCCTCAGCGAGCTGCCACCACACATGTCACAAGGGACAGGCAGGAGTGGGGGCTCTCCAGCTTCACCCCCCCAACCCATTTCTTGCCAGCATGGCTGTGTGCTGGTGAGCATGGCTGTGATGTGCAGCCCTCCGATGTGTGTGGTGAGCATGTGTGTGTGCGCAGCCTCCCGATCCTGGGTTTTCACTTATAACATCATCTATCAACAGCTCTCCTGCTCACCCCAAGGCCAGTGCAGTGATGGAGGCTACCCGTGGCCCCGGGTCACAGGCAAAGGGGTGAGCAGGGCTGCAGCTTGGCATAGGACATGCCGGGGCAGAGGAGACGGTGGGAAGTGAGTGAACCAATAACTCAGCTTTCCTCCTGCTCTCACTTAGGAATTCAGACTCTGTGCAGAGCTCCTCAACACACTCAAACACTATTGGGGTTTAAGCAGTTCAGCCTGTGAGATAAACAGTGAGGACAAACTTCAGGGACTAAAACCATAAGTTGGAGTTGAAGAGTGATTCGGAGAAAACTCCAGGAACAAACTTGCCAACAGAGTTTCAAGTTGACAAGCAGGTATTCTTTATTGCGGCGCCGGGAGACACGGGGGATAGCTCCTCCTAACGTGTGTCCCCGAATTGCTATACAGGTCATCCTTATATGGTCACTGAGCATATTACATCATTTTCCAAAAGGTTTCCGGCATGCATACAAAAATGTGGTGGTCTTTACGGGTCGTTTACTTTTCCCAACAAGCTTAATTAACATTACAGACATAGCAATCATCCTGGCCTTCTACTTAGCAGTTAGTTTAACTGCTCTCATCCTGGACCATCTGCTAGTCCTGGATACTCCCGAGTAGATGCTTACACCAGCTTAATGGGTTTATTAACACCCCAAACATAGCAATCATCCTGTCCTTTTACTTATCAGTTAGTTTATCTGTGCCCACCCTGGACATCTGCTAGTCCCCGATACTCCCCATCCCCGGGTCCTGTCCTTCTATGCTGCTTTTCTCACACCTTTTGTACTGAGGTACTGAGGGCCTGTAACTATGTCAACTACCTTCAAGCACCGCAGTTATTTTCCATTACAAACCATCAAACTTAACATTACTTAGAACTGATTACATTTTGTACTTTTGTGCCTCCTGGTCTCAATGGCCAGGGGAGGAACCCCAGAACTAGCCCGTTTGCCTCATGGAGGAAGGAGCAGATACTGTATTGGTAGACAGAGTGGATAGAAAAAACAAACAAACAAACCCCCCAAAAAAGAACAAACAACCCCCAACCAAACAACCCCATACTACTAACAGAACAAGGAAACCCCATTGAACAAGTGATTGAAAAGCTAAGCCAGTTAAGGGATTTATCAGGACTGGCCTTGGACAAAGCAGCTCAGGACCAGGGGAGAGTAGGAAAGGGGGAGATGTGGGAACTGCAAAACATCCTGTCCCCACTATGTAGATTTAAAAAAAAACAAAACAAAACAAAACAACCCCGAAGAAGAAGAATTGATGATAGTGCACCTGGGTCTGGAGCAGGACAGGGAGTGTTTGTGTGAAGGGGTGCAGGGTCAGGCTGGGAAACAGCCTGAGGAGTGATTGTTTCTTCAGCTCCTATTACAGTCTAGTTACATGCCGATTTGAGATCTGCTGCCTACCCCTATTCGAATGAATATCTGAAATGACTATTGAAGCATAAAATTATTGAGCAATAAAATGAATGAAAAGATTCTGATTATTGTCCATCATGATGCGGAACAGATACACCAAATTCTAGAAAGAGTGAAGAAAGACAGAGAACATCAGTGGTGGGATGCTCTCTTCTGATAGTCACCCACAGCTACAGGAAGTCTGAAGAGAGTGTTTCATCCTGTTGTTGTTTTATTGATATTAACCCTTTCACTTTTTTGTGTATTGCTTCAAGCTTGTTTTGCAGCCAGTGTGCTATCAACAGCACATAAGAGATTTGATTCAGTGATGCTGTCAGCATAGGTTCCTGAATAGGTTAATCGAAACACCCTCCGATATAGTGGGCTGTCCAGTACGGTTCCTACAATGGGACGTGGTCAGGCTGGTCAGACACAAGGGTCTCATCCTTCTTGGGACACTGACAGGCTGAGCAAATATAAAGGGTTCAGGGAAACACATAGGTTTTTGCTACTAAGACTATCATTGCAACACTGGTTACAGAACAGCCGTGACACAAAATTGCAAAGTTACATTTTCTAATATACAAAACCCCAATATACAAAACCCCAATACAAAACCCCACTATTGATTTATAAATTTCTCAAACATAATCATTTCTACTATTTTATATAATTGTTTTATCATAAAGGCTTTGCCCTTTTCCAACACCCTGATGTTAGATCATAGTTTCGGTTCCAGTAAAATTTACACTGTCCTAGTATCCACGGCAGGTTCCACTGTTCAACAGTTATGCACCCATATGTGAGGCTACAAGCCTTTGGTACTGAGTGTAAAGTCCAGATCTCAAGAGTAGGACTACAGATATTAGAGGTTATACTTCTCTTATACAGCCACTGGGGCGCAGAGAGGGAACTCTTCTTAACCGCCCTCCCCCCCCAGTCACAGTTAACTTCTGTCTACTCCTCCCCCACTGCTTAAACACTAACCTTTAACACTAACGACATATACACACACAAAGCACTTAGGCTCAACACAAAACAAAGACACTTCATCTGTCTCAGGCCGCTCTCCTCGCGGAGAACACGGAACTGCGGAGAACACGGAACTACGGATCAGGACTCCACACTCGCTTCGTAGCTATGCTACATCTCAGTCACACAGAAACACAAACAAACATGGGATCCCACACACTCACACTATGGTTCCGCCTTACCCTTCTCCTGCTTCTTATGGTAGCAGGTCCGTCCTGGTTCCCAGAATTTGAGATGCAGCGGAGACCTGGTGGGTTCGCCTACCCCTTCACCTGCTTCCACTACGGTCATTAGCAGATCCTTCCTGGCTCCCAAAACTTGGGCTGCAGCAAAAACCCGAACTCACCCGATCCACCCTCAGGAACGCTAGCGGTCGCTCTATTGGTCGGCGAGTCCCCTGCTTGCAAGCTCTACCTGACAAGGGGAACTACGCTGTGCGCCAGACGTCTCTGCGTGCCTTACCAGCAGCTCCGGGCCATGCGTATGCCTTACAGGCCCTCTAAATTACATACATTTCAAGCATACCGTTTTTCCGCAGCCGGCACAGGTTGTTGTCTGTCCTCGCAGTGAGCGGACGAGGAGCGGAGCTCCTCCAGGCAAGCGGTCTGGGGCGCCTAGGATGTCCACCCCTCAGCCGATCCTGCAGCCGAACAGAGACCTCCTGCCTGGCTCGCCAAATTGATGCGCAGATTGACTCCACAACTCGTTAAAGTTGTAAAGTAGGTATGCTTTTTATTCAGCGCTGAGACGCACGGGGATAATTCCTCAAAGTCATGCGTGCCTCAGTGTTGTTTCCCTCTACATTTCACAGTATCACAGTATCACAGTATGCTAGAGATTGGAAGGGACCTCAAAAGATCATCTAGTCCAATCCCCCTGCCGGAGCAGAAAAACCTAGATAAGGTTACACAGGAATGTATCCAGGCGGGTTTTGAATGTCTCCAGGGAAGGACACTCCACAACCTCCCTGGGCAGCCTGTTCCAGTATTCTGTCACCCTCACTGAGAAGAAGTTTCTTCTCAAGTTTAAGTGGAACCTCTTGTGTTCCAGTTTGTACCCATTACCCCTTGTCCTATCATTGTTTGCCACTGAGTAGAGCCTGGCTCCATCCTCGTGACACTCCCCCTTTATATATTTATAGACACTTATAAGGTCACCCCTCAGTCTCCTCTTCTCTAAACCATAGAGACCCAGCTCCCTCAGTCTTGCCTCATAAGGGAGATGCTCCACTCCCTTAATCATCTTTGCTACCCTGCGCTGGACTCTCTCCAGCAGGTCCCTGTCCTTCTTGAACTGAGGGGCCCAGAACTGGACACAATATTCCAGATGCGGTCTCACCAGGGCAGAGTAGAGGGGAAGGAGGACCTCTCTCGACCTACTAACCCCCCCCTTCTAATACACCCCAGGATGCCATTGGCCTTCTTAGCCACAAGGGCACAGTGTTGGCTCATGGTCATCCTGTCGTCCACTAGGACCCCCAGGTCAATCTCCCCTACACTGCTCTCTAACAGGTCGTTTCCCAACCTATACTGGAACCTGGGGTTGTTCCTGCCCAGATGCAGGACTCTACACTTTCCCTTGTTATACTTCATCAAGTTATTCCCTGCCCAACTCTCCAGCCTGTCCAGGTCTCGCTGGATGGCAGCACAGCCTTCTGGCGTGTCAGCCACTCCTCCCAGCTTAGTGTCATCAGCAAACTTGCTGATAGTACACTCAATTCCCTCATCTAAATCGTTGATGAATATATTAAATAATACTGGTCCCAGTACTGACCCTTGAGGCACGCCACTAGTTACAGGCCTCCAACTAGACTCAGCCCCATAGACTACTTTGATGTGAGTGAGGGATGGCCTCCCCTGTTATAATGGGGCCATCCAGGAGAGAAGAGCAGGCCAAGCAGCCTGTGGTTGGCATGAGAGATGATCTAGTCCAAATCCCCTGCTCAAGCAGGGTCATCTAAAGCAGGTTTCATCGTTAGCATAAGTAACTATTATAAGTAATAATAATATAATAAATATTGTATTTGTATCTTCTGTTCTCAAAGTCAAGGAGCTGCACTTGTGTGATTTAAGATTTCTGAAGCAGACAAGGGGATAAAAAAAGCCAAGGACTGTGTCTTTGGAAGTAACAGTATCTATTTCCAGGTTCCCAAGACTCCCAGTATATCTGGCCAACGCATTGGTGAAACCTTGTTTTTGGAGCCTGGACATCACTGCTTTGCTTTGTTTTTCCTCCATGTCATCTGGAGACTTGTTGCCAATTTGTGAAGAACCGAAGCCAAAGTGCTCGCCGCCTTGATCGTGCAAAACAAAATAGGACAGCAATGTTTTTTTTTGCTTTAGTGCATTAGCATGGGGGTGAAGACTTTGACAGGTTATGTTGCATGAATTTAAGTAACTCCAGTTCAATACATGCATAAATACAAAAGTTGAAGACCCTCGCTACTAACCAGCTAACAGAAATCACTGGGTGGAACCCCTTTCAGAGATGGACGTAGGGGGTGGGACTAGCTACAAAAAGCTGTTTCATTATTAGTGGTAATAGGTATTGGTTTTTCATGTATTTTATGTTCTTTGTCTTTTAGCACTGATCCGTTCCCTTACAGACAGTATACTATATAAAACTGTAGCATGGATGGTAAAATATTTGTGTGTTCCAACTACGGACTACGGGGTGGAATGTGTCAGGGACAATATATAATGGTCCTTGGTGAAACACACAAAGATAGAAAAGTACTGTTTGTCTGCTTGGCTCCTCCCCAGAGAGTCCTGCTTTGACTGCTCCCTGGAAAGTCCAGCTTTGGTTCCTACCTGGAAAGTTCTGCTTTAGAACTCCCTGGAGAAGTCTTGTCCCTTGGAGACCTTTCTAGATATAGCTAGCCACTTCTTCCAACATAGGCTGGCCCCCTGTGTTGGAATGAGTGTGCATTTTTGTCAGTATAAAAGCCCAAGCTTCATGCGATGTGGGGGAGGCAGAACCCCATACCACCCAGGTCAATGTTGCCTCCATGGGGACACCTGCTAAGGTTGAGCTTGCCACCTCGTACTACAATGATCTTTCTCGGAGCTGGTTTCCTGATTGTCATTACTTGGTCCTTGGGGTTGGTAAGATAACCAAACATCAGAAGTATCCTTGACTGTATCTTTTACTATCTCTATATTTTCCTATATTAATAAACTACCTGCAAGTTCTCTAGTTGTCTCTCATTTTCTCTCACGTGGAATCCTTGAACTCTGGAACACATGCGTACAAAAATGTGGTGGTGGTCTTTGGGGGTCGTTTACTTCTTCCAACAATATTCATCACTTCTGGCAGTCTTTGAAGCACACACAGTAGATAATGCTTACACCAGTTTAATTGGTTCAGTAACACTGCAGACATAATCATCCTGTCCTTCTACTTATCAGTTAGCTTAGCGGCAGCCCATCCTGGACATCTGCTAGTTTCAGATACTCTTTATCTACATGTCCTGTTTTTCTGTCCTGATTTCCTTACACTTATATTTGTACTGCAAAAGGAAGCAAAAGTTGGTTGGTGTCTCCTTGTGTCTTCTAGGTACGGTAAAAAGGAGAAGCAGTTGTCCAGGGCCTGATGGGAGCTTCAGTTGCTGTAAGTAATGCAGGGCTGTAAGGACAGAATTGTTTCTCTTCCTTTCCATGCTGAATTTCAGCATGTTTTTCCTCCCAAATCTAGAATACAGCATGAAAAATAATCATCTTTTGTAACTACACTTAAGGATGATTTCCTGGGTAGTTTGGTGTTAATTCACTGTTTTGGGGTGAATGAACTTGTAATAGAGCATAAAAAAAGAAGTCTGAAGCTGCAGGGTGAGCTTTAGGGTTGAAAGACAAGTGATCAGAATAAATACAAATGTTCTCCGTCACTTCTTACGAGATCTCTTCCTCTACCAGTCCCTGCACTGGAGATCTTGACGGAAGGCCCATGGACAGTTGGGAGATAGCACATGTCCCCAAGCCACAGCAGGATGACTTCCGCAAGCTGTTCCAGTTGACTGCAGTGCCCTTCCAACACTCCTTTCACTGTTTGGTAGCATCCTGGACTGATTTGTGTCCATGCAGAGGGAGCTGATTTTCCTCTGGGACACAAAACAATCCTTTGAGTACGCAGGAATGGTTTTGGAGGGCTTCAGGGTCTCCCTGTGATTCTATTTTTGGACAAATCCCATTGCATTTAGAAGCAAAGTGATTTCCCTGTTATCAGAAGTCCGTTTTAATTTACCAGTATGTCCTGGGTTCAGCAGTAGCAGTCATGTTTCTCCTTTGTGGTAGCTGGTGCAGTGCTGTGTTTTGACTTCCAGCCTGGGAACAATGTTGGTGAAACCGATGTTTTCAGTTATTGCTAAGTGATGTTTACCCTGACCAAGGACTTTGTGAGGCTCATGCTCTGCCAGGGAGGAGGGAAAGCTGTGAGGAAGCAGAGACGGGGCGGTTGACCCAGGCTAGCCAAGGAGGTATTCCATACCACAGCACGTCATGCCAGGGTGGGGGGTAACTGGGAGTTACCCGGAAGGACAGGGGCTTCCGGGTGGGACTCGTTTCTTGGCCGGTGGTATCGTATTCTCTTCCCTTGTTGTTTTCTCTTATCATTGTTGTAGTTGGTAGTAGCGGTGGTGATTTGTGTTGTACATTGGTTGCTGGACTGTTCTTGTCTCAACCTGTAGGAGTTACACCCTTTCGATCCTCCTCCCTGTTCCTCCAGGAGCGGGGAAGGGGAGAGCCCCAGTGGGGGGGGTGGGGGGGCCCTCGATTGTTGTCAGCCCGACACCACTCACTGGGAATGAGTGAACAAGTTGCCTGACTGGGTTTAAACCACGACACAGTACAAGACAAACAGGCTGGAACATAAACTAGAGATAATTTTTACTGTATGAAAAAGTTCTCAAGAATTTCTCCCACCTCCTTCCCCCTGCAGTTATAGTGGAATCATGGAATCATAGAATAGTTAGGGTTGGAAAGGACCTTAAGATCATCAAGTTCCAACCCCCCTGCCATGGGCAGGGACACCTCACACTAAACCATGTCACCCAAGGCTCTGTCTAACCTGGCCTTGAACACCACCAGGGATGGAGCATTCACAACTTCCTTGGGCAACCCATTCCAGTGCCTCACCACCCTAACAGGAAAGAAGTTCTTCTTTATATCTAATCTAAACTTTCCCTGTTTAAGTTTGAACCCATTACCCCTTGTCCTATCACTACAGTCACTAATGAAGAGTCCCTCCCCATCATCCTTATAAGCCCCCTTCAGACATTGGAAGGCTGCTATGAGGTCTCCACGCAGCCTTCTCTTCTCCAGGCTGAACAGCCCCAACTTTCTCAGCCTATCTTCATACGGGAGGTGGTCCAGCCCCCCGGTCATCCTCGTGGCCCTCCTCTGGACTTGTTCCAACAGTTCTATGTCAGTTTTATGTTGAGGACACCAGAAATGTACACAATACTCCAGGTGAGGTCTCACAAGAGCAGAGTAGAGGGGCCGGATCACCTCCTACAACCTGCTGGTCATGCTTCTTTTGGTGCAGCCCAGGATACAGTTGCCGTTCTGGGCTTCAAGCGCACACTGCCAGCTCATGTTAAGTTTCTCATCAACCAACACCCCCAATTCCTTCTCCACAGGGCTGCTCTGAATCTCTTCCCCTCCGAACCTGTAGCTGTGAAATCATTTCATATCTTCAGTGTTTCTCAGCCTTTTGTCTTTCACACCTGCATGTGCGTCCTGGATTCACCTGTAACAGTTATTCTTCTCCTTCTTAGTAGCTGGTGCAGTGCTGTGTTTTCAGCTTTAGTCTGAGAACATTGCTGATAACACACCAATGTTTTGAATTATTGCTAGTAATGTTTAATTCGATCAAGGACTTTTCGTTCTCATGCCCTGCCAGTGAGGAGGAGCACGGAAAGCCAGGAGGAAGCAGAGACAAGACACCTGACTCAAACCAGCCAAAGGGGTCTTCCATACCACAGCACATCATGCCCTGTATATAAACTGGAGGGAGTTACCCAGAAGGCCCAGATTGCTGCTTGGGTCAGGCTGGGTATCGGTTGGCGGGTGGTGAGCAATTGTATTGTGCATCACTTGTGTTTATTTTCTTTTCCTTTTCCCCCTTTAATTTTATATTCCCTTCCCTTGTTATTTCCCTTATTATTATTATTATTAATGGTAGTAGTAGTGGTTTTGTATTGTACCTTATTTACTGGACTGTTCTTATCTCAACCCGTGGGATTTACATTCTTTTGATTCTCCTCCCCATCCCCCTGGAGTGGGGGGGGAGAAAGGGGGGGAGAAAGGGGGGGAGTGAGTGAGCGGCTGCATGGTTCTGAGTTACCGGATGGGCTTAAACCACAACAATGTGCCAAAAAGACCCTCCATTAGAGACATCCCCAAGCTCTGTTTGTGCTCTTGTACATCAGTAGATCCACTGTGCAAATGAACAGGAGGAACTGGGCTGCTTCTGATGGGGGGTGGGGTGCAAGCAGCTGGTTTTAGTGCAAAGTCATCCCAGTACATTAAGTGTTAAGGGCCACAAGTCCTTAACAGAACTTCCTATGTCCAAATGTGCTGCGTAGGAGGGATGAGTGCATGGCTGGACAGGTACACAGAGCTCCCCAAGTCTCTGCAAAATTGATGAGCAAGATGAGCCACTCAAAAGCTTAAATTTACTGCCAGGGTCTGTGTGATCACAGCAATAGAATCACAGAATCACAGCGTGGTTTAGGTTGGAAGGGACCTTAAAGCTCATCCAGTTCCAACCCCCTGCCACTTGCAGGGACACCTTCCACTAGACAAGGTTGCTCCAAGTCCTGTCCAACCTGGCCTTGAACACTGCTAGGGATGGGGCAGCCACAGCTTCTCTGGGTGACCTGTGCCAGGGCTTCACTACCCTCACAGTAAAATAAAACCAGGTTGAAACCTCCTGGTCTGGAGAACAAAATCAAGTCAGAGTATGCCTATGGCTGGATCCAGGGTGATCTTTCTCCCTCACTTTTGTGTTCACCCTGTCTTCTGACCACAGATGATGCCTTTTGCTGGAAGCACTCAGCCCTCCTCAGCATTCCTCCCCTCCTCACTCAGCTCTGGCGGCTCCAGCCTCCTCACTCAGCTCCACCCTTGCTGCTCAGCGGCGCTGAAACCTCCAGATAGGTTCAGATAGGTGCCAGCTTCTCTGTGCTCCATGCTCATTGCACAAAAACTGGGTTAGTGCCAGGAGTGGGGAGGAAGATGAAGATGTGCAGCAAAGCAGAGGTCATGGGCAAAATCAGTCTGGGGACACTGAAGCACCTTTCTCAGGAGGCTACTGTTCCCCCACCCATGTCAGTAGGTGGGTCAGTGTTCCTACAGCCACACATCCAGCCCTGATGCTGTTCCCTCCTGCACCCTCCATTCCTGCTCCAGCATGGGGACAGACTATCAGCTCAAGACACCACCAGAGCCTGGGCCCCTCTGGGCAATGTATATATAGTAAAAAAATCATATACAAATACATACAGATATATAAAAGATATAGAAAATGTGGGCAGGAGAGAGTGGCTTGTGGCAGGGATCAGTGCCCCTCTCTGCCCCATGCTTCCTCCTCCTGAGCTGCTTCAGCTCTTTGCTGCTGGGGAGGCAAAGCAAGGCCAGGTGAACATTTTCAAGGCCAATAAATCCTGCCTTCTGCCTCCCCAAACTGGTGTGGGATGCTTGGAGCTTGGCCTAGCCCTGGTACTGACAGGTGGAACCCCAAGCAGTGTGAAACTGGGCTGCACTGGTCTGTGGATGGCTTTGTGCTGGTTTAACTGGGAGGTGAATGACACCCAGCTTGCAGTGGGGTGAAGGCTTCTCCAAGAGTGGTTGCACACCCTCCAAGGATACTGGAGGCACTTTGGCTGTGCTTAGCGGGGCGCTCAACAGGGCAGATGGTGGTTCAGGGATGGTGGTGAGAAGAATGTCACCCCACCACAGTTTGTTAGTGATCCCCACCACAGCCCACCCCAGTCCCCTGCTCACCAGGACTGCAGATGCTCCAGCTGCACTTGGAAGATCTCGCTCTGCTTTGTCTGCTCATCCAGTGACTGCTACAGCTTCCACATCTGGTTGTGGGCCTCATCCAGCTGCAGGATGGGATGGGATGGAGCTGTAGGTGACTGAGAGGAGCTGCCCACCCTGAACCCCCTCCACCAGCCCGTTTCCCCACCTTGTCCTCAGCTTGGGCAAGCCGCCTTCTTGATCTCCACCCTCAGGTGCAGCTTCTTCACCTCACCCTCATGCTGCTCCTGCAGCAGTTGGTGTGGGCCAGATAAGCCATCTTTTCCTGGTACTGCTTCTTCAGCTTGCTGTGGAAATGCTTCAGGTCAGCCAGCTCCTATGGTGGGTATGCAGTGGGGGGCTGAGTGGGCGAGAGACACCCCACTGCCATGTGCCTCCTCCTCCCTCTCGAGGGATCTCTCCCACCACCCCACCTCATGATAGAGGAGATGACAGACCAAGGATGGGGTCACTGCCACCTCTTAGATGAAGGGTGGTGGCAGAGTTTGGGCTTGAGGAGGTCCTGGGGGATGCTGAGACACTACTGAAGTGACAGGGTCACCCAGGGAGGGGGTGTCAGGGATGGGACAGCACCTTGTTCTTCTTGAAGACCTTGGCCTGGATGGTTTTGAGGTCTGTGTCCAGGGCGCTGGCCGTCTGGCACCGCCTGCAAGCCAGCACCTCCTCCAGGTCCTCAATCTGCGCCCTCAGCTTCCTGCTCTCCTGCTCCAGGTTGAGCTTCTCCATCTCCAGCCGCTCCTGCTGGCCCCACTCGGCCATGTTCTCTGCTTGCAGCCACTCCATCTGGGACAGGGACATGGCATGGCCAGAGGGCATCAGGGACCTCCCTTGCTGATCCCTTCACCCCCCTCACTGGGGCTCATCCTCACCTCTGCTCGCAGCTCAGACAGCTTCTTGTCCATGCTGGAGCAAGCACCCAGCTCATCCTCCAGGTCCTCAGAGATGTTCCCTAGCTCATCCTGGCAGATCTTCAGGATGTTGAGCTGGGGAAGGCGATGATACACAGCACCCAGGGCTGGCAGTGAGCACCCACCTTGTACAACCCGAACCCAGACTGTACCCATCTACCCAACCTTTGTAGATGGACCAACTGGCTCAACAGCACTAATTAAGACTCTTAATGAGCACCCTGGAGTTGGGGAGGTGTCTGTGGGTCACCATGTCCATCCATCAGGACAGGCCACCCCATGGGGGACCCCTGGTCCCCAGGCACCTTGATCACCTGCTTCAACACCTCCTGCTTGTTCTTGTTGAGCTCTTTGTACTTGATCTTCCACTGTCTGAGCTCACCCTCCAGCTTTTTGATACTCTTGCTGAGTGCCAGCTTATCCCTGGGGAAAGACAACACTGGTGACAGCAGTAGGACCCCATGGTGATGCAAAGGGTTAACCAATCCCATCCCTGTGGGGACCAGTCTGGGCTTGGCTGGCACCCCCCAGAGATAGCACCCTGAGTCCTCACTCCCACTCCTTGAGCAGCACTTTCCGGGACTCATCCAGCTTCAGCCTGAGGGTGGTGACTTTGGTGGTATCCTCCTTTATGATGCTGCCGTCCTCCCAGAGCAGGAGGCTCTGCTCCTGCTGGGTGAAGGAAGCCCGGGTATCCTGCTTGCTTGCCAAGATGTTTTCCATCAGCTCCAGCTCCTGTGGCACCATGGGTGGCCCAGCACAGGGTGACAGGGTGACGGGACAACTTTGGCTTCCCAGCCCCTGCAGCACCCACCCAGCCCAACCCAGCAGCATCCCTCCCTCTGGTCCCCAGGGACACCCTGAGGATGATGGAGAGGGACCTGTCCTCCTAGGGGAGCTCCCACACACCACCACTCTCTACTACTGGCTCCCTGCCTCACTGGGAATTTGGGATGGGATATGATTCAGAGAAAACTCCAGGAACAAACTCGCCAACAAAGTTTTCAAGTTGACAAGCAGGTATTCTTTATTACGGTGCCAGGAGACACGGGGGATAGCTCCTCCTAACGTATATCCCTGTATTGCTACACAAGCCATCCTTATACAGTCACTGGGCATACATACATATTCATGAGGCTATGCATGAGTTACATCATTTTCAGAAAGTTTCCCACATGCATACAAAAATGTGATGGTGGTCTTTGAGGGTCGTTTACTTCTTCCAACAATCTTCATAACTTCTGACAGCCTTTGAAGAACCAGCTGAATTATCATTACAGACATAGCAATCATCCTGTCCTTCTACCTGTCAGTTAGTTTAACTGTGCCCATCCTGGACATCTGCTGGTTCCAGATACTCCCCATCCCCAGGTCCTGTTTTTCTATACAGAAATAAAGAATACCTGCAATAAATAAATACCTGCAGTAAAGAATACCTGCTTGTCAACTTGAAAACTTTGTTGGCAAGTTTGTTCCTGGGGTTTTCTCCGAATCATCACCTACAAATTTATCCATGAGATAGTGTTAGAAATGGGAACACCAATTAATGGAAGGTCCTTATCTGCTCCTGATTTAAGCAACTGTGCACACACCCAACAGTCACTACTATTAACAACTTTAGTAACATTCTGCATTAATTTCAGGTATAAGTATTGGTCCCAAGCTGGTACTCCAGTTATCATATAAATCCAAATTATGACTGATGCAATTTCATATGTGAGGGTCCTGAAGGTTTGATCCGCCATGTCTTCTCTGGCTCTGGTGCTTTCTTTATTCTTGAATAATGTATCTTCGCTGCTGTAAAGGTGGTCAATAATATCTGGTATGGTCCACTCCACTTCTCCTGTAGAAGATGTCCTGAAAAATTCTTAACATAAACCCAGTCTCCAGATCTAAAAGGGTGAATTGGATAATCCAAGCCACTTGCTCTTGCCCCTAATATTCTCTTATTTATTCATTCTAATTGTTTTCTCAGATTGACCAGAAACTGCTGGAGATAGCCTTCTCCCACTTCCTGAAGACTTTCTCCTTTAAACTGGGATTGATATGGTCTTCCATGTAAAATTTCAAATGGGCTAACCTCTTCTTTTGACCGAGGTTTAGTTAAAATTCTTAATAGAGCCAGTGGTAAGGCTTGGTACCAATATAAATTTGTTTCCTGACATATTTTGCTAATCTGTTGTTTGATCAGATGGTTCATCTTTTCTACTTGCCCACTGGCCTGAGGCCTGTATGGAACATGTAGTTGCCAATCAATTTCTAATTTTTTAGTTTACTTCTTCCAACAATCTTCATAACTTCTGGCAGTCTTTGAAGCACCAGCTTAATTAACATTGCAGACATAGCAATCATCCTGTCCTTCTACTTATCAGTTAGTTTAACTGCACCCGTCCTGGACCTATGCTAGTACCAGGTACTCCCCATCCCCAGATCCTGTTTTTCTATCCTGTTTTTCTTACACTTTTTGTACTAAGGTGGTAAGGACCTAAAACTATGCCAACTACCTTCAAGCACCTCAGTTATTTTCCATTGCAAAGCCATCAAACTTTTAAGGTTACTTAGAACTGATTACATTTTGTGCTTTTCTGCCTCCTTGTCTCAGATAACACTGATTTACTACACGGACCTCACTGTGACCACCATGTGGCGATCTTCTACCAGGCTCCACAGACACCTGGTAAAGGAGCTACAGGGGTTTTCTGGGGATGGGACATCCATGGGGACCAAGCAGGGAGAGCACAGGGGATGCTCAAGTTAGTCCCAGATTTGCTGCTCAGCAGCTCTGCCATGTTGTGGACTGAACCAGCACATCATGGCACCCAGAGTAGTGACTTCTGTGTCATGACAGAGCCAATGGCAGCAGAAAGATAATGGTCAAACTGGCTGGGAGCATCCCTGGGGTGGCTCTGTGTGAGAGACTGATCTGAAATCAGACTCCACTGTCCATTGTCTCAAAGACTGGTCTGAGAAGCTGAGCTGGAAATCCACCTATCTTTTGTCTGAGAGATGGGTGGGAGGCATTGAGATATGACTCCAGTATCCATTGCCTGGGAGAAGGGTGTGAGGAGCTGAACTGGGACTCCGCCATCCATTGCCTGAGGGATGAGTGGGAGAGAGCTAAGACTTGAGGACTGGTGTGAGGAATTATTACCCATTATCCCAAGAATTTCTATGGACCTGTGTGTGCATGCACACGCGTGCAGACACATGCAGTAAAAGAGCTAGCTGCAAGACCAGGGAAACTGGTCCACCAGGAACACGTAATACGTGACATGAAGAACAGAGGTACTCCCCACCAACTCATCAAAGGCGGAAAAGGTAATCACCAAGAGGCACATCGCCAGGGAGCCATTGCCATGAGAATGACTACAGAAGGACATCTCTGTGAGGACAGTCTCCACCAATGACTACTATGGACCCTGAGGGATACCCTCCATGAGACATCGCCATGAGGGTGACTCCACAAGACACACTCCATGGGGGGATTGATGCAAAGGGTTAACAAATGTACAGGGGGGTTAGGGCTGAGCCACTTGCTTAACAATGTTACTGCTTGCTCATGCTTATTGTATATGGTATTTGCAATGCACGAGGGGATAGGTCAAACCGCTTACTTAACAATGTTACTGCTTGCTCATGCTTATCATACTTGCAAGGTACAAGGGAACAGATCAGGACGCTTGCTTAACAATATCATCGCTCAGTCATGAATATGCTAGAACTAGATATAAGAACATAGCTATTGTCAAGAAGTAGGGACCGTGACATGATTCCAGTCCTTTAGACGCCTAGGCCGGCTGAAATTGCCTCTGCGCTTTGGACAAAGACCAAGCCTCCAGGGAGCATGTGTAATGACCAGAGGTGAAAAGTTCAGGCTCAAGGAAGACTCATTTACTTCATCTCGAGATCCTCGTTCACGACCACTAGGAGACACTGCGCAGGTGCAAAGGACTTCTTAGCTCATTATAATACAAAGCCGGAATAGGACATGAATATGTATAGGCGTGTTGTGCAACCTCATGCATATGTATAACTTTCGAGAATAAATGTAAAGGGGAAACAACGTTGAGGCGCACATGCTTTTGGAGGAGTTATCCCCCATGTGCCTCAGCGGTGAATAAAAAACATACCTACTTTGCAACTTTAACGAGTTGTGGAGTCTACTCGCGCATCAGGGTACCTTCAAGGGGATGACTTCAGAAGGATTCCTCCACGGGGACACCCACCTCTGACAACTACTATAGACTCTTGGGGGACACTCTGCTCCGATACTGACTACGAACCCAGAAGGACTCTCACCACCGACGGCAACGATGGATCCCCAGGACACCCACCCATGGATCCACGGTGGTGACTCTCTCTCTCTTTCTCTGTCTCTGCACCCCGAATCCTTGCTTCATTTTTTTACCTTTTTTCAAATCTTTCCTCTTGCTATCCCCTTTCTTACTGAAATAGGAAGTATAGGATGAAATATTATCCATTGGAAAAAAAAATAGAGGAAGGAGCTTGCACAGCTCCTGTTTTTAAACATAAGATAATTACTAGGGCAAACGGACAAGTAAGAGCAGACATACTGACAGACTATAGTCCCGAGGAGGCTGAGAATTTATTGGATAAATACAAACAGAAATAGAGGAAGAATGCTACATAGGGGTGGAAAATTAATCAATTCCTTATGAGACAGGACCAGTGTGCATATTATAAAAGAGATTAAATATTGGAAGCAGGAAAGCCCCAAATTAAATGATCCCTAGATAGTTCTGGTGACAGGATTGGAACTAGACTGATGGGGACCTGGGGAATCTGCCCTAGTGGATCCACTGGTTAAATTAAAACTAGGGACCAGATAAAACGAGGTGGAATTTTTAGCTGATACAGGAGCAGCCTATTCAGTGTTAAATCAGAGTTTGACTCTGTCGTGGTTTAAACCAAACCAGACAACTCGTTCACTCACATCCCCCCCTTCTTGCCCTCCCTCTACTCCTGGAGGGACAGAGAGGAGAGTCGAAAAGAATGCAACTCCCACGGGTTGAGATAAGAACAGTTTAGTAACTAAGGTATAACACAAATCACTACTGCTACTACCAATAATAATAATGATAAAGGAAATAACAAGGGAAGAGAATACAACACCTCACAACCAGCCAACCGATAACTCGCCCCTGATACGGAGAAAACTCCAGGAACAAACTTGCCATCAAAGTTTTCAAGCTGACAAGCAGGTATTCTTTATTGCGGCGCCAGGAGACACGGGGGATAGCTCCTCCTAACCTGTGTCTCCCCATTGCCACACAAGCCGTCCTTTTATAGCCACTGGGCATACATACATATTCATGAGGCTACGTATGGATTACATCATTTTCCAGAAAGTTCCCCACATGCGTACAGAATTGTGGTGGTGGTCTCTGAGGGTCGTTTGCTTCCTCCAGCAATCTTCATCACTTCTGGCAGCCTTTGAAGCACGCGCAGTAGATGCTCATACCAGTTTAATTGGTTCGTTAGCACCAGAGACATAATAATCCTCCTACTTATCAGTTAGTTTAACTGTAGCCCATCCTGGACACCTGTGGTTCCCAGATACTCCTTATCCCTGTGTCCTGTTCTTCTAGACTGTTTTTCTTAAACTATGTCACAACTATAACAATTTATCTTGTGAGAATTCTCAGTATGTTCTCTAGCTGTACTCTATTTTTTTTCTCTATGTATCATGCACCTCAGTAATTTTCCATTGCTACTGTTACAAAGCCATCAAACTTACCATTACTTATATCTAATTCTAAAGGTTTCTATATTCCATTTTATGGTTTTGTGCCCCCTTGTTTCACCCCCCAGCCTGACCAAGCACCTATCGATACCTCCTCCAACCCTGCAGACTCCCAGCCCCTTCTGGGTAACTCCCAGTTACCTCCTGGGCATGACGTGCTGTGGTATGGAATACCTCTTTGGTCAGTTTGGGTCAGGTGTCCTGTCTCTGCTTCCTCCCGGCTTCCCCTCCTCCCTGGCAGGGCATGAGGCTCACAAAGTCCTTGGCCAAACCAAAACATCAGGCCAAAAGTCAAAACACAGCACTGCACCAGCTACCAAGGAGAAAAATGACTGCTACTGCTGAACCCAGGACAGACTCCATTGAGAAAAAATCTGTTACAGTTGTGGGATCTACTGGCTGCTAAGAAAAAGTGTTTTTTCTGAAGACCTTAAAGTACAAATTGGAAAAGCAAATAGGAATGCATAAATTTTTATACATGCCAAAATCTCCAAAATTTTTACTAGGGTGAGATTTATTAGAACTTTTGGAAGCAACCATAACATTTAAGGAAGGAGAAATGAGAAATGGAATTAAGAATTAAGGACAAACAATTAATTGAAATCCTAAGTTTATCTTTAATTCAACAGAAAAGAGAAAAGGAGAACCTCCCTGAAATAGAAGAAAACTTTAATCAGGTATATCCAGGTGTATGGGCATCTGGAGTTCCAGGTAAGGCGAAAAATGCTTTGCTTGTTAAAATAGAAATAAAAAGGGGGGCCCACACTGTTTGGATAAAACAATATCTCTTAAAATTAGAAATTTGGAAGGGAATCAAAGAAGTCATTAACAAATTTTTTAAATATAGGTTGCTAATTGAATAAAGAAACCAGATGTAAAGTGTTATAGGTTAGTTCATGATTTAAGGGCAATCAACAAAATTGTGAGGGATAGTAACACAAAATCTGAAATAATGGAATACGCCCTGTAGTAGTTATACTGCTAATGTATATCTCTGTGTGCTTTGCCATGGCAGCAACTTGTTATTGGATGAGGCAGATGAAACTGCATTGACAACAAGGTGTAAGGACTGAGGTTGGTCAAATGCCTCCTACTATGGTCAAGGGCAAGACTGGGTTGGCCTCTGTGTTTGCCACCAAGAAGAACTTTTAGTTCCACTGTGGGCTGCAACCCAGTAGGCATTGAGCGGTGGGAACATATGCCATGCCAGATCTTGATGTGAGGGATGGCCTCCTCTGTTATAAGAGAGTCATCCAGTAGGGAAGAAAACATAGTAAGACCCATAGGAGTACTGACTCATTGTACACTGACAAAATTATAGGAAGAAATTTATATACCATGGTCAAAACAAGAATCAGATTGGGACATTTGAAAGAGGAAATTATCTGGGACAGCAATGGCAGATAGATTTTTCTGAAAGGAGGCTATTAATATTTGTTGGTATTGACAGACAGTTTTTCAGGCTGGCCAGAAGCACTCCCTTGCAGGGTAAATAATGCAAAACAAGTGATTAAAGTGTTATTAAATAAAATAGTATCTCACTTTGGGGTTCCAGCGACCATTTCCTCTGACTGAAGTTCACATTTTAATGCAAAATTATTGCCAAAAAAATCAATAAGAAATTGGAAATTGATTGGCAATTACATGTTCCAGGCCAGTGGACAAATAGAAAAATGAATCATCTAATCAAACAAGAAATTGGTAAAATTTGTCAAGAAACTAAATTATATTGGTATCAAACATTACCATTGGCCTTATTAAGAATTAGAACAAAACCTTGATCAAAGGAAGGAGTTAGCCCATTTGAGATTATATGTGGAAGACCATACCCATCTCAGTTTAAAGGAAAAAGTTTTCATGAAGTAGGAGAAGGTTATCTCCGATAATTTTTGATAAATTTGGAAAAACAATTGGAAGGGATAAATAAAAGAATATTAGAAACAAGAGGTTTGGATCACCCAATACATCCCTTTAGACCTGGAGAAGGGGTTTACGTAAAAAAATTTACAGGTGAACCTCTTGAAAAAAAGTGTAGCGGACAGTACCAAGTGCTGCTAACAACGCTGCCAGGGCTACAGGCTGAGGAGCTGCAGGAACGGGACGTTAGGGTAAGACAGCGCGCTTTATAAAAGATAAGAGGTTATGGATCTAGAAGTAGCCTTAGAAATGTTAGAAGGCTTTTTAGAAAAGCAGGGGGTTGATAAAAGTTGCGTTAAAGCACTAGCGGGACTAGTGGCAACAGGGCGTACACAGGGGTGTTTTAGGAGCTCAGAGGATATATTTGAAGAGGAGGAGTGGCGTAAGCTAGGAGATTATTTGTGGGACAGGGTGATAGATGATGACAAAACAGCAAGGAAACTGATGAAACCTTGGCGTGAAATCATTAACAATATAAAACGTTATAAGATTGAAAAAGGTCTTGCGGCAGTCGCCTCGGCAAAACTGGAGCAGGGGGGGCCTTCCCCATCCTCCACAGCCGACTGTGGCCTCTCTACATTCTCTAGTAGCGCCACGCAGGCTCCGACAGGAGGAGGGGTGATGTTTAGTGGTACACGGATACCTCCAGAGCCATGCTGGCAAAAGGTGCCTGTGAGTAAACACTCAAAGGAGCCAAGACAAGAGACAGATAGTGATACGGAGGATAAAACGGAACCGGTCACGGAATCAGATTCTATTAGGAGGCGAGTGACAGGGACGAATTGGCAGAAGGTTATGGAAGATGCGATAACTGAGGAAGGAACAGGGATACTGTCAAGTTTAGCCTTCCCAGTAATGTTCAATATTAACGAACATGGGGATGTGCACGGGGAGCATAATCCAATTAGTTGGAAAATGTTATCACAATTAAGGCAGACAGTAAATGACGCTGGGCTGCATGGGGAGCCAACGAAGCAGTTCATGAATTATATATGGGGAAGCACGCTATTGTGTCCCGAAGACATTAAGGTAATAATGAGAATGATAATGACGCAGTCGCAGATTTTATTGTGGCAAGCACATTGGCAGCGACTCTGTGAAGCCTCAGTGCAGCAGCCCAGAGGAGATAATGATCCACTGAGGGGGGTCACTGTTGAACAGCTGATGGGGTCAGGACCCTTTATTACGGTTAGAGCACAGCTGGAGATGGGACCGGAGAGGTGCCTAGAAGCAATGAGAACGGCTAAGGCAGCCATAGAGTTAGTTAAAACGACACCCCCGTCCCCATCATATATGAATATTAAACAGGGAAGAGAGGAGCCTTTCTCTGCATTCGTAGACAGATTGACCAGTGCCATAGAACAATCAGATGTTCCCGACTGGATGCATGGGGCACTACTCAGGCAGTGTGTTTTACAGAATGCAAATTCATCAACAAGGAGTGTGCTAGTGACGTTGCCGGTTGATGCGACTATCGAGATGATGTTAGAAAGAATGAGCAGGGTGCCGGTAGGTGCGCAAGCGATGTTAGTAGAGGCGGTGAAAAATCTAGGGAAAGATTTCCTGCAAGCCCAACAGCAAGCCCTCGTAGCACAGCAGCAAGCGACACAACAAGTTTTTGCTGCGTTAGCTCCGCTGAGGCCTCCAGATAAAGGCGAGCAACGAAAGGGCTCTTCTGGCAGACGACACAATAAATGTTTTCGCTGTGGCCGTGACGGGCATATTCGGCGAGACTGTCGCGCAGGTCAAGTGTGGTGTGAAAACTGCAAGTCGAGCAACCATAATACCGCAGCCTGTTATCGCTCGGGAAACGGCCAGCAGAGCGCGTCGAGCCGCCGCGCCCAGACAACAGTAGCTGCTCCAGCGCTTCAAACTCCCGTGATGCAGCAACAAGGGCCACCGGACCCGCAAGGCCCTCCTGCCAGCTACAACGCTACCAGAGGGAGCCTCGGGCTGGACCTGGCAACAGCAGTAGATATTACCTTGATTGACAGCAAACCACAACGCGTCGCATCGCCAGTTTATGGTCCGCTCATCATCAACGGGCAAGCTGTTGGAGCACTATTGTTAGGGCGATCATCTACCGGACTCAAAGGACTAATGATTTTGCCGGGAGTCATCGATGCCGATTACCAGGGACGAATTGACATTGTGATGTACACCTTATTTCCGCCGCTCCATATCCCGGCGGGGAGCCGCGTTGCACAGCTAGTCCCAATAGCACAAGTCACAAAGGGCATGACGTCTCTTAGTAACCAAGAAAGAAATGATCAGGGGTTTGGATCTACAGGGGTAGCGGCTATGCTCACCCTCTCTATGAAAAAGAGGCCAATTGTGACTGCGCAACTATGTGCTCGGAATGAGACTGTGACCCTTGCATTACTTCTCGATACGGGTGCGGACTTGACTATCATAGACAGCAACTATTGGCCCCAGCGCTGGCCCCTCCGATCTTCCACCAGAGGAGTGGAAGGGGTTGGAGGCCATTCATCAGTTCAACAAAGTGTCGATAGAGTCCAGATATACATAGGTGGATGTCAAGCTAACACCTTTGTTACTGTAATGAAATTACCTGAGGGAGTGCAAGGACTCGTTGGTAGAGATGTGCTCGATCAGATGGGAGCAATTCTAACTACCGACCAAGGTCCAAATTTTGGCTGACGGCCACTGCACAATGGGCTTTCCCGATCCCGCTAAAATGGACTACCGATAACCCAGTATGGATCGAACAGTGGCCGTTAAAATTGGAAAGCCTGCAAGCTGCACATCACTTAGTGCAAGAACAGTTCAGTCAGGGACACCTAAAACTTTCTACGAGCCCTTGGAATACTCCAATTTTTGTGATCAGGAAAAAATCTGGGAAGTACCGTCTGTTACACGACCTCCGAGCTGTGGGGGCGCTACAGCCTGGTCTACCTAATCCTGCAATGCTGCCGGAATCTTGGCACCTTTTGGTGATTGATCTTTACCAAGGACGTTTTGCTTTTACCTTGCCAGCTTTAGCGCCTGCCATCAGCTGCCTCAAGGGATGAAGAACAGTCCCACCTTATGTCAGTTGTTTGTCGACAACGCTTTACAACCCATCAGGCAACTATGGAAGGGCGTCTTTATATATCATTATATGGATGATATTTTGTTTGCACAACAGCAGCCATTTGACCAACACCAATTACAGACCTTGCGACAAGTTAAACTCCAAAGGCCTGGTCATAGCAGAAGAAAAAATCCAACAGAAAGCGCCGTGGCTTTATCTTGGCTGGAAGATTACGGACTCTCAAATACGTCCTCAAAAGATACAACTTAGGACGGAAATAAAAACCCTCAACGATGCGCAGAAATTGTTAGGAGATATCCAGTGGATTCGCCCGGTAGTTGGCATTCCCACCCATCAGCTTGAGGTTCTTCGTCCGCTACTCAAAGGCACGGATCCTGCTGCCAAGGACCCAAGTGGATTCCGGCCAAGTGGACCCGCGCGGTTCACCTGAATGAACAGCCCGGAAGCGAGGCGACGTCGTCGTCTGCAGAGTGTACTACGACCGCTGTTGGAACCGATTGAGAGACACTTTGGGGTCTGGTTATCATATAGAACGGAAGAAGAAGCAGAAACATGCCTAAGCTGGGAACTCAACTCCCTTTGTGATAAGTTTGCTCTGCCGCGATATTGTTTTGCTTGCTTGAAAGAAACGCATCTTGCCTGGGTAAAAATCAACTGTGGGAAGTGTCATAAAAGGTGGTGGGTCTCTCAACATCAGTTGAGGCTACTTAATTGTTGCATAGATTGTAGTTGGGAATTGCAGCACAGTAACGATAACACTCCCCTTAGAGCATTTTTTGTGGAAACTGGAGCTCTCTTTTTATCGGCCTACCCAATAATTGAGAACAGAGAGGATCTAAATTTACGATACCTGAAGTGGCGGGTACAACAACAGCTTAATTGTCTTCAGGCCGCAGCCGCCACCACAATCTTAGATTCAAAGTGTGGTCAAAATGTGGGCATCCCCACCATGTGGCAAATTAGGCCTAGTGATTGGGATCGCACTTGTCGCCGCTTCCGTCCCGGTTGTGGAAGCCCGGGGGACGGAAGCTGGCCCGGAGCATCTCCACAGGCCTAACATGTGGGTAACTTGGGCAAAAGAAACCAACACTTCTAGTTTTTGTATGTCCTTAACAGCTGTGTCCGACCCATTTCGCACTTGTCTAATTGGTATACCCTTTTTAGAGCCTGAAAAATTTGTGGGGTATGTAAGCAACGTCTCCTTAACCAATCTAACTATATTAAGACAGGAAGGAAAAAGGGCTAATGACGCTGATGACTGGTGTCACGGAAATCAGACAGCCTGCCGACAGCCCGGGGCTAATCGACAGGTCTGGTGTGGAGGCTGCACCCTTGGTAATATTGCAAATCGAACCTTGGCTTGGATGTCTGTCCGGCTAATCGAACATCTAAATAAGCCCTTACCATGGGACCCACAAGAATTGCATTTAGCAGGATCTGTAAACAAAACCAGAGATGGCTTGTGCTTTGGCTTTAGTGCTAAGATAACCGACACCCCAATAGGTAAAGTTAGATGTAACTCTACCACGACGGGCACAATATGTGAGCCACTTAAGGCATGGACAGATGTGTCTGGATCAGGTGTCTATGGGATACAAAATGCCTCTGACGCCCAAGCATGGTGTGGAGGGGCTGTGGGATTAGAAGAAAGTTACCGATATGAACTTTTCCCAGACAGGTCATTAGCCCTGCCTAAAGGAATCTTTTTGATCTGTGGTGATCGCGCTTGGCAAGGCATCCCGCGATTCCCACTTGGAGGGCCATGTTATTTGGGAAGGCTTGGCCTCTTAGCGCCTTCAATGGAACAAATCAAGGCAAAAAATAGCACTCGAAGCAAGCGCAGTGTGAACGCTCTGTCAGACACCTGTCAGGATTCAGTAACCTTGATAGGGAAGACAGAAAATTTGTTTGCCAGTATATTTTGTCCTGGCTGCTCGGCAGCAATTGCTAATGCTAACCTACAAAAATTGGCATGCTGGGCTGCCAAGCAAGCTAACCTCACTTCTGAAATTTTAACCGATTTGATGAAGGATGTTAGTAGCAATCGCAAGGCTATATTACAGAATCGCGCCGCTATAGATTTTTTATTGTTAGCACATGGACATGGGTGTGAGGATTTTGATGGAATGTGTTGTTTTAATCTATCTGACCATTCGGAGTCTATCCACGCGAGGATCCGAACCTTGCAACAACGAGTACAATTGCTACAGGAAGATAATGGATTTTTTGGAATCAACCTTGGCAATTGGGGTATAACGGGGTGGCTGAAAGGATTATTAATCGAAGGCATACGCTTTTTAATCATAATTAGCTTAATAGGAATTTGTATTTGTATAGCTTTTAAGTGTATCAAAAGGGGGCTCATGAAGGCATCTGATCAGATTTTGATAGCCCAAAAAGAAAAAGGGGGAATTGTTGAAGAATGGCTTAGAAAGAAAGGGCACAGTGGGTCTAGTGACCCTCTGTATCGAGAAAGTCAGTTTTGATGATTGCGGCCTAGTCTGGTTCAGCGGCCTTGACATCTCTACTGCTACGAGATTGACGTGGCAGTGGAAAAGTACCGACCGCTAATAACCCTAGGTCAAGTTCGGTTGAGGACAAGTATGATAAACAACTTTGAGGAAGTGCCCTCTCAGGAATAAGGATGTTAGCCTGCCGTTAAACCGCAAGTAAACCGCAAGTAGGAGAAGTATATTAATGTAACCTTTAGGCTTGCAGCCTATCAGCAACTGACTAGTAGGCATAAATCATTGTAAGAGTATAAAAGATGGCAAGTTGAATCAATAAACGAAGTCTGCTTATCACTCATATTGAGTCTGATTGCATTCTTCCTCCGCCGATGAAAGATGACACTGCTTGCGGGTCTGGGACTCTGACTCAATAACCACCCGACTTCATGGAGATTTGAGGAAATTTGGGAAAAATTAACATCATGGGCACCCAATCTCTCCTGGTTGAGACAGTTGTTTTTAACTGTACTGGTAATAATAGGAATGGTTTTGATTACATGTATAATGGTCCAATGCTCCTTTTGGTGTTGCAAACGATCCATGATGAACTATGAAGAATGGAAGAGAAACAAAATTAAGTATCAAATAGAAAAAGAAAAATACTTGAGGAAACTTTTAATAAGAATGAAATAACTCAGTTGCAAAAGAATTTGCAATAGGACAAGAAAAGGGGGGATTGAAGAATGGGGTTGATTGAAAAATGGGGTTGATTGAAGAATGGGGTTGTAAATGAGTAACTTCAAGGACATTAGGCTTTGTTAGCAACTATAGAGATAAGGAAATGGCTAAGATAAGCATTGCACCAGAACTGGCCAGAACCTGCCTGGGGGTTACTGATACCAAAACCATCCTAAAACAAAATGATGAAGGCGTGGTACAATGTTTTATGATGTAATGTATAAGTAACTCAATGAATATGTATGTAATCTAGTGAATATGGATGTTTAGGGAGAATATAATCACAGCCCGGTTGATGCTCGGGAGAGACATGCTAGGAGGAGCATGTGTCTCCTGGTGATGCAATAAAGAATACCTGCTTGTCAACTTAAAATTTGTTTGCAAGTTCCGGGAGATTTCTCCAAATCACAGGAGACTCAGTTTGGGGGAATAAAATGGAAAGATTGCATGTTGCCAGATCTCCACAGATGTGATCAACAACATAACAGCAATGTCTCCAACAAATAATAAGAAAGAAACACAAGCTTTCTTAGGTGTTGTGGGGTTCTGGAGAATGCACACCCCAAATTACAGTCTGATTGTAAACCCTCTCTATTATGTGACCTGGAAGAAGAATGATTTCAAATGGAGCCCCGAGCAACAGTAAGCCTTTGAAAAAATTAAATGAGATAGTTCATGCAGAAGCTCTTGGACCAGTCTGGACTGGACAAGATGTGAAAGATGTGCTTTACACTACAGCCGGGGAGAATGGTCCTACCTGGAGCCTCCGGCAGAAAGCTCCAGGGGAGACTCGAGGTTGACCCCTTGGCTTTTGGAATCAGGGATGCAGAGGATCTGAGGCCAGCTATACCCCAACTGAGAAACAGATAATAGAAGCCTATGAAGGGGTTTGAGCTGCTTCGGAAGTGATTGGCACTGAAGCACAGCTCCTTCTGGCACCCCGGTTGCCCGTGCTGGGCTGGATGTTCAAAGGCAGGGTCTCCTCTACACATCATGCAACTGATGCTACATGGAGTAAATGGGCTGCACTAATTACACAACGAACTCGAATAGGAAATCTCAGTCGTCCAGGCATTCTAGAAGTCATGATGGACTGGCCAGAGGGCAAAGATTTTGGAATGTCACCAGAGGAGGAGGTGGTGCACGCTGAAGAGGCCCCACCATATAATAAACTGTCAGAAAGCGAAAAGCAATATGCCTTGTTTTCTGATGTGTCCTGCTGTATTGTAGGAAAGCATTGGAGATGTAAGGCAGCTGTATGGAGTCCTGGACGACAAGTTGCAGAAACTGCTGACGGAGAGGGTGAATCGAGTCAGTTTGCCGAGGTGAAAGCCATCCAGCCCTGGACATTGCTGAACAAGAAAAGTGGCCAGTACTTTACCTCTATACTGACTCATGGATGGTGGCAAATGCCCTGTGGGGGTGGTTGCAGCAATGGAAGCAGAGCCACTGGCAACGCAGAAGTAAACCCATCTGGGCTACTGCGCTGTGGTATGTTATTGCTGCCATGGAAGCAACCATGGATGGCTGGAAAAATATGCTGTGCCCCATGCCATTGCCCAGAACACTATCCTGGGCCTTGAGAAGCAAGTCTTGTGGCGACACAGCACCCCAGAGAGAACTGAGTCAGATAATGGGACTCATTTCAAGAACAACCTCATAGAAACTGCCCAAAGAGCATGGCATTGAGTGGGTATATCACATAGTACAGCGAAACAAGAACCTTAGCCCAAGGCCCCCAGCTGATAATCACTAAAATGGCAAATAGTGGCTGTAAGTAAGGTAAGACGTGCTGAAACTCTGAGATCAACAGCAACAACTTTGAGAACCAATAAATCAGCACTGTGATGAGTGACTATTAATCCAAAACCAATAAATGCTTATCACAAATATGATGAGACACACTCTGGTCAGATCTGTCGTTATCTCAACCCTTCGTGCCCCACATTGTGTGCCACAGGGAACTGTCATGGTTTAAGCCCAGCCAGAAACACAGAACCACGCAGACGCTTGCTCACTCCCCACCCCTCATTCATCCCCCTGCTCCCAGTGGGATGGGGAGGAGAATCAAAAGAATGTAACTCCCACGGGTTGAGATAAGTACAGTCAAGTAACTAAGGTATAACACAAAACTACTACTGCTACCACCAGTAATAATAATGATAAGAGAAATAACAAAGGAAGAGAATACAACTGCTCACCACCTGCCGATTGATACACATCCTGACCCGAGCTGTGATCTAGCCCTTCCAGGTAACTACTCCCAGTTTACATACTGGGCGTGACATGCTATGGTATGGTATGGGTGTCCTGTCCCCGCTTCCTCCAGGCTTCCCCTCCTCCCTGGCATAGCATGAGACTGAGAAAGTCCTTGGTCAGAGTAAACATTACTTAGCAAGAACTGAAAACATCAGTGTTATCATCATTGTTCCTGGGCTGAGAGTCAAAACCACAGCACTGCGCCAGCTACTCAGGAGAAAAATGACTGCCACTGCTGAACCCAGGGCACCTATCACTACAGTCCCTAATGAAGAGTCCCTCCCCAGCACTCTTATAGGCTCCCTTCAGATACTGAAAGGCTGCTATGAGCTCTCCACACAGCATTCTCTTCTCCATGCTGAAGAGCCCCAACTTTCTCATCCTGTCTTCATATGGAATCTGCTCCGGTACCCTGATCATCCTCCTGGCACTCCTCTGGACTTGTTCCAACAGTTCCATGTCCTTTTTATGTTGAGGACACCATAACTGGACACTACTGCAGGTGAGGTCTCACGAGAGCAGAGTAGAGGGGCAGGATCACCTCCTTCAGCCTGCTGGTCACGCTCCTTTTGATGCAGCCCAGTATATGGTTGGCTTTCTGGGCTGCAAGCACACGCCGCCAGCCCATGTTCATTTTCTCATCAACCAACATCCCCAAGTCCTTCTCCACAGGGCTGCTCTGAATCTCTTCTCTGCCCAGGCTGTAGCTGTGCCTGGGATTGCTCTGACCCAGGTGTAGGACCTTTCACTTGGCTTGGTTAAACTTCATAAGGTTGGCATCAGCTCACCTCAGAAGCGTGTCAGGGTCCCTCTGGATGGCATCCCTTCCCTCCAGCGTATCAACCAAACCACACAGCTTGGTGTCATTGGCAAACTTGCTGAGGGCGCACTCAATCCCTCTGTCCATGTCAGTGTCAAAGACGTTGAACAAGACCGGTCCCAACACTGATCCCTGAGGGACACCACTCGTTACTGGTCTCCAGCTGGACACTGAGCCATTGACCACAACTCTTTCCATGCGGCCATCCAGCTAAATTTTTATCCACCGAGTGGTCCATCTATCAAATTGATGTCTCTCCAATTTAGAGAATAGGATGTCGTGCGGGACAATGTTGAACGCTTTGCACAAGTCCAGGTAGATGACATCAACTGCTCTGCCCCTGTCCATCAGTTCTGTAGCCCCATCATAGAAGGCCACCAAATTGGTGAGGTAGGATTTCCCCTTAGTGAAGCCATGCTGTCTGTCATCAAGCACCTTGTTGTTTTTCATGTGCCTTAGCATGCCTTCCAGGAGAATCTGCTCCAAGATTTTGCTGTTTATCCCCAGAAGCGTTCATGAATGGCATCCACCAGCCCTTGTTTGAATAATATCCGTAAGAGAGCTCTATTTCAGTAGAAAGCTGCTTTGCCTAAGCAGCCAGGTATTCAGCCATGCACAGAAGGCTCCTGTCCTAACAGCTGATGTGTGTAACTCCTTTAAAACATTTCTTTATAATGGCTTTTGCATTCCCCAAATCCATCACATCTGTTCTGTATTTGCTGTCCTTTCTCCCTTCCATTCTGACCTCCCTGTAGGCAAAAGCAAGAGATCTTTAAATCCCTACCTGGTTCTCATCTGAAAAACCCGTACTCAGCAGCACTCCCAAGGTCAGAGGTCTCTCTAGTTCTGCTTTGTGATACCCAGCACATTCATAGTGGGGAAAACTACAAAGAGGAAAGATGAGACTGCCAAATGAAGAGCAGACAGAAACTGGTGAAGAAGGGTCAAAATAAAAATACCAGCTATTAGAAAAGACTAATATTGCCCTTCAAACTTAAGAGAAGTAACATTTCCTGATACAGGATTTTGCATCATTTGAAATGTCAAATTTAAGACACTTGCACTACTCTTCAACAAGTCCAATAATTTACTGAACTCCCTGGGAGTGTGAATACTGAGCATAGAAAACGCCTCTGTGATTCTGCCACGTGTCCTGTTAGTATCACAAACTCATTTTCATCAGGATAGATGTCACACTAGAACTGGTCTGAAATTTTATAAATGACAAATGAAGAAAGTTTTAGGGGAAAAATGCCAGTTTGTTGAACAACAGAAGGTTTGTTCCAAACATCTTGAGTTTCAAAACTTTCTTCAAATCTCAGCCAAGGTCCCAAGTCTTTGTCCCTTGAGAGCAGGAGCAGTGTGGCAGTCTGCTTGTCAGGACTCCCACGTCTAGCTCTGAGGCAGCCAGCTATGCCAGAGGTTTCAGACATTCTGCCACAGTGCCTGGAAGTGAAATGCCTGGCATGAACCATTAATGCTCACAAGGCTCCCAAACACTATATGTAGAACAAACAGGGAGCCTGGAGGAACTGGGTTTGGGTACCAGAAGCTGTGGCTCCTGGTCAGCCCTGTGCAGAATCTGAGGAAGTAGACATTTTTGTCAGCTTTGAGATTGCCTATATGGAGCCCAAGCAAATGTCAGATGTGCTTCACAGCTAAGTGCAGGAATGCACAGAAAATGTATACAGAAATTTTTAGTTAGTCTTGAGATGAAGCCTTGTCCTAGGTTCAGCTGTAACAGTTATTTTTCTCCTTCCTAGTAGCTGGTGCAGTGCTGTGTTTTGCCTTTAGTCTGAGAATAATGCTAATAACACACCTATGTTTTAGTTGTTGCTAAGTGATGCTAAGAAGACTGCCTCAGGGGTAGAAACACAGCCCTACCATCTGCCATGGACTGATCCAGACTGCACTGAAACAGGGGCAAGTTCCAGAACACCTGCAATACATTGATGGCATTATTGTGTGGGGTGATACAGCAGAAGATGTTTTTGAGAAAGGGAAAGTAATCCAAATCCCTCTGAAGGCCGGTTTTGCCATTAAGCAGAGTAAGGTCAAGGGACCTGCACAGGCGATTCAATTTTTGGGAATAAAATGGCAAGATGGACATCACCAGATCCCGACAGATGTGATCAACAGCAATGTCTCCACCAACTAATAAGAAAGAAACACAAGCTTTCTTAGGTGTTGTGAGGTTCTGGAGAATGCGCATCCTAAATTAAAACGCAGAACTGTTATTCACTAAATCCCTTAATAGCAGAACTAGGGACCACTCACTGAAACTGGTAGAACATTGGATAAAAGCACAGATGAAAGAAAATTCTTCGATGTGTAGCGGCTACACAACTTCTCAAACTCGGACCACAGGAAGCTGTGGAAACAGACAGTGTCAACAGTCTCAGAAGGGGATTAGAGAAATCCATTAAAAATTCCATGAGAAAATACTGAAGGAAACAGGAAGGATGAATCCTCTCCTATTACTGTACAACACTTAGGGATGATACTAGGGGAAAGGACTGAAGAAAGTGGCCAAGCTTGCATTTTCTCCATAAGTAGCATCCTTTACCGCCTTCTTGGAGAAGGATTACTAGATGCACCAGGGGTCTGGGAGTATCTTATGTTCCTTTAAAAAGTATTGAAACTTCTTCTAAATATCTTTGTTGGTTTAGGTATTCCACAAGTTCTACTGCTGATTAAAAACAAGATAATAATTAGATTAAAATCCCATTAAATGAAGGAATATTTTAACCCATTCTGTTTTCTTTTTTGTGCTTAGTCTGAGTGTCAAATACTCACTACTAAGCCAGTGAACCACACTTAGAGATACCTAAAGCTTCCTTTCAGATGCAGTATAGATTGTGTTGAGAACATCTCTTTTTTCCTATGTCACACTCATTTTTCATTTTGACATATTAAGGTACTGTCACCCTTGTGCACATTAAGCAGGTGCTAAGTATTAACCCTCATGCAGAGAAAATCGGAATGCTTTAGTGGCTCTAGAGCAAACCTTCAGGAGCTCCATCACATTCACACACAGACATGCTCAATAAGCCTGGTTTCACGAGTGTTATCTTTAGATTTTGCTGATCATTTTCTCCAGTTTGTCAGATTAAACAAGATTACAGGGTTGCATTGTGTACACCGAAACAACAATTTGCTCACTATATGTTGATCTGTTAATCATTCATTCTTGGAAATGTCACTTTTTCCATTTAAGTTTCTCTCATATTTAATTTAGATCTTTCTTATGGTTAAATTTCTGTCAGCTAGAATGCAGGTAGTTAAAATACTGTGATAAGATCTATAGTTTCTTACATCATATATTAATTTACAAACTGAATATAGTTCTCAAACAAAGAAGAATACAACAAAAATTAAAATTGTTCCTGTAAGGCCTTTTTTTGAGTTGGATTATCTGTGAGAATTAATCTTTTACTGTTTTCTCTTCCCAACAGTATTTAAAATAAATGTGGCATAATCTTCAACACTAAGTAGATAATCAGTACAGTTGGTCTGACACATCTTCCATTCAGTGTTCATGTGTGCCTTTGAATTTGTAAGTTCTTTAAACTTTTGGGGGAGATTTAACTCTCTAACTACATGTAAGTAGCTTATTAGCAATACGCAACACAGCAACACAGGGTCAAGCAACACAGTAAGTATTGAATAGATAAAAGTGAAATATGTAAAATTCTGCCTCAGTAAGATAATTACTTTCAGTATATTATTCCCAATTATATTAGTTTTCTATTATTAATTTCACAAGTTCATTTTTGTTTGTAAGAATACTTGTCAAAATAGATGCAGTAGCAAAACCTTATCAAAAAGAAACATGCCATAAGAAATTATTCATAATTTTAAAAATTCAAGTACATGGTGATTTCTACACTTGTAGATAACTGAAAACAAATTTCAAATTCTGCTGGCTTCAAATGATATTTTTTTTCAAATTGATGATCTGATGTCATTTGTCAGTGTTTGCATTGCACCAGTTGTATCCTCTATTCACTGTAGTACAGGCGATACTTTAGATGGTGTCTCTTTATTTAACAATGAAAAAGAGCTTTATGATTGACTGAAATAACAGACTTTTTAACAAACATGCGTTTCTGTCTGTAAATACATGTGTACACACATGCACATGTTATATGATGAGGCCAAATGATGCACCAGTCAAATACTATTAACCACACTATGTATTTTATCATCACATATCGTAACTGCAGTGTATATACAGGCATTTCACACACTGTGAGCAATTCCACAGGCCATTGCCAACTGAAAGGTATGAGACACTTCAGGTACCTATGTAAACATCAAGTTTAGCTAATCTAAAATGAGGGTAAGTGATTTTGGTTTGGAGAGTCACCTGTTATGAATTCACCATTCATTCCTATTCCAGAAGAGATTTTTTACTTGGAAACTGGTCATTTAAACAATAAAATTTAAATCTATGTTCTAATATTCGTGTCATCTGCCCTTTAAAAATTCTTGGTTATTTGATACCAGAAGCTGGAACAGGTCAGCTTTGTCAGGAGTAAAAAACAGAACAAACAAAGGTGTTTCTTAAAAACAGCATATTGTGGACTTATATCTATTTAAACAACAGATTTGGAGAATGTGCTGGTTTTGGCTAGGATAGAGTTAATTTTCTTCATCGAAACTATTTTAATGACCATAGTGACTTTAAACTCTTCCTCAACGACCTGCCTCTGCTTTATTTTTCATGGCAATATCGTGAAACACCTGTAATTAGAAAAAGAGCATTGCATAAAAATCTTGTAAAGATATTTTTCAACACTCCATCTCAGCATTGTTACCAATCATTATATATTGCCTATTACTGAGGAACTGTAAATGTAAGCAAAGTAATAGTTTACAGCTCGTACACAGCATAATTCAGAATAAATTCTCTTTTATTCTCATTCATTTTTAAGGAGGGACTGTACCTTCCTTGTCATAGTTCCCTTTTTTCCATACTGCTGGGTACCTTCCAAAAATGGCATCAGCACTAATATTTTATATGTACAAAGTCCAATATCATACCCATTAGTCAAAAGTCAGTAACTACTTTTAACTGTAAATGTAATGAGCAGAAGCTTGGGGTGAGGGCAGAGGATGGCCAACTGCTGCTTCTAACACTACCCACAAGGGTAAGTGGAAGAGAATGCCAGTTGTGTCAGCTTAGTAGGAAGTCCCCTAACTTACTGACATGTGGAGATGTGCCATAACTTTGTATTCAGGTTGTCACTTGAAACTGATAATGACATTTTGGTCACCATAAAAGGAAGATGTACCTTTGAAAGATGGTATTTGGACTAAACCTGTCAAGTTTGTCCAAAGCTGATTGCCCCAAATTCATATGAAAGTTTATGATACAATTGCTTTTTAAAGCAATTTTCCAAAGCAGAGCTGAATCCCATTAACAGTACCAGGCCTACATGCTATACAGTTCACTGGATCTAGAGGTTGTCTGATGAGAGAACAAAAAGTACTGTATATTGGAATATAGTAAGAATGGCTTGAGGCCATATTTGACTAGCCAGGCACATTTTTTATTTATCAAATTTATCATGTAGAGGCTATTGTAAATACTGAGCTGTGTTTAAGCCAATAGAAAGTATCACTCAATTTTTTTGAAGATTGAGACATAATTGTGCTTTGATTCTTTCTGTCTGAAAGGTTCTTCTCTGGCCAATGGAAGCTTGAATCTGCACAGCACTGTGAAAAGGAAACTAGAGAGGGAGAAAGATTATGTCTTCGATAAGAGACTAAGGTACAGCGTGCGTCAAAACGAAAGTAACTGCCGGTTCAGGGACATTGTAGTCCGGAAAGAAGATGGTTTCACACATATTTTGCTGTCGAGTCAGACTTCAGATAACAATGCACTGACCCCAGAGGTAAGCATGTAGACATAAAAGCCAAAGAAAGTCATCCTAATGTGTGGGTTATCTTGAAAACATTGCACTTGAACTGGATTTTATGTATTTTTCCCCTAATTAATTCTCTTAAGAAATACAGAGTTCAGATATGTCTAACTTTTTCACGCTTGGGATTCCAATCTAAAAGATTGCAAAGGAAATAAATTTTTAATTTATCTGTCTGAAACCAAAAATCAGAAGAAAGGAATGGCAGAATTAGTATGTTCAGCAAGGAGTTGTGTGAAGCAATTTTTCTCATGTTGAAGTTACTGATATTTACTATCCTTGGGAGAAATCTGGTCTCTTTCATTTTATTAATTTAAATAGTGCTCCAGTTGTTGCAAATGGAGAATTTCAGGCTATATGCTGAGACTATAATTCTAAGAATGTGTCTTGATCCCCAATTACTTTTTTTCTGAATCACTTTATGAGCCCTTATTTGTGAAATTTTAACCAATTAGAGGCTCTATTCTCAGCTGAATTCATACAGTTGTACAGTATATTAATGAATCCCCTTGTTCCAAATATTATACACTTAAGGTCAGATTTGGACTTGTAGCTTGTACTGCTCCAGTACATATATGGGTTACTGGAAGGGCTGAGAAGCTTTTCTTTACATACCCTGTGATCCCAGCATAGTGGGCAGCAATACCCAGGTGTACCTTTCCCATGTCAGAACTGAAAGGGTGTCAATAAATGTCCTGGAGAGCAGAGAACATGCTTGAGCCCTGTTGCACACACACCTACACACGGACATCAATGCACAGAATGAAACTAAATAGTTTTTAAACTCCTGGGTTTAAAACTGTATTGTATTTAAAAGAACTAGCTGGGTAATTAACACAGAACACCAAACACCTGCTTTTAATACTATCTCCTTAAAACACATTAGATTTCATCAAATCCATCATTACATACATATATTAATTACCACTAATTAACACCACAGGTAATTTAAATGAAGAGCTCAAGGGCCTGAAAAAGTATGACATCAAGGACTTGGTATGTTCAGGCTGATCAGACATACCTTTACAGTGCTGGTTGTGATATTCCACATCAGCAGTGTTCAAATTCTCTACCCAGTGAATTAATTCAGGCTCTTCAGGTCTGCCTAACCAATCCACTTAATTCCTTGGAAATTTTCAATATGCTGGGAAGCCACCTCTGTAGAAGAATAGATGGTAAGCATGTAATAGTCCTTCTCTTGCATCACTGGCGTAGACTATTTCTAGAACCTTTATTGAAGCTTACTTGAAAACTAAGAAATATCTTTTACAAAACTACATTACTGACCAGGATCTGGATGGCCAGGAATTAATTAAGGTAATGAGTTCTCCACATTGATAATGTCTCTTTAAAATTCATCGAGGCTGAGAGCAATTGAAAGCTCTTGCCCTCTCAAGGCTGTTTCATGGCAATCATGAAATGACTTCATTGGCCTGGATCCAGGCTACTGCCCATGATCCTTCACACCATGAAATCCAGCACCTCCAATACTGGCAATTCTACATCCTTGCTGGCAATTACAGCAAAAACCCAAGGAACTGAAAGGAGGAATATGTTGAATTCCTTGTCCCTGCAGTTTGTCACCCATGGCCATAGGTGAGACAAACTACTAGAGTATTTTAGGGACGTTTACAACATTTTCAATTTTGACATCTCTTATCACAAATGAACAGAAAGTACAAACACAAAACTCCTACAAAGTAAAGAAAGTTTCATTTTGTCAAAAGAAATACTAACTTTAAGCTTAATTAGACATTCAGTATATTATACTTGCCAAGTAGTAAATGATTAATTTACTCAGAGTAGGTCTACTTGGTGTGGTTAAAATAGTGGTGTGGTTATTCTCAGCCATCTATGTTAGGAAAAAAAGACAAGGTGTGCACTGCCCACAATCATTATAAAATTAAACTTATACAAAATCACTCATCCCTAAACAGCCCTGCTTGCCTTTGTGCTTTATCTTAATCTTCAGATGACATGTAATAGTTTTGTTCAACCATGGGCCTCTGCTATTTATGCCAATTTAATAAAAATAACACAGAACTTACAAAAAAAAAAAGAAAATAAAATAAAAGCTTAGAGAAGTCTATCGAAATCTCCATCCCTTGTTTTTGATAACGACACCACACCTGTGGGTTTGTGCAGGTGGTTTTAGCATGAAATGTGCCTATGCTCCTTCCAGCCCATTTTGCGCTGATTGAAGTTGGCTCATTGCCACTCTGGTAATTGAAGTTTTTTCCACAAAAAAGTTGAGGCCACTATAGAAATTCTTCCTTATGTTTTACAAGACCTTATAATACTTAAAAGCCAGTGTCATGAAATAGCACAGCTTGTGTTTATTTCAGTGGCTTAGGCTTGCTAATTTTAAAATTAATTTTCAAAATAGATATGGTGTCGTGGTTCAAACCCAGCCAGACAGCTCGTTCACTCACTCCCCCCACCTTCTTGTCCTCCCCCTACTCCCGGAGGGACAGAGAGGAGAATCGAAAAGAATGCAACTCCCACGGGTTGAGATAAGAACAGTTTAGTAACTAAGGTATAACACAAATCACTACTGCTACCACCAATAATAATAATGATAAAGGAAATAGCAAGGGAAGAGAATACAGCACCTCACCACCAGCTGACTGATAACTCTCCCCCCCAGCCCAACCAAGCCCTGACCGATACCTCCTCCAACCCCATTGTCTCCCAGCCCTTCCGGGTAACTCTCCGTTACATCCTGGTCATGACGTGCTGTGGTATAGAATACCTCTTTGGTCAGTTTGGGTCAGGTGTCCTGTCTCTGCTTCCTCCCGGCTTCCCCTCCTCCCTGGCAGAGCATGGGGCTGACAAAGTCCTTGGCCAGACCAAAACATCATTGTTATCAGCTCTGTTCCCAGGCTGAAAGTCAAAACACAGCACTGCACCAGCTACTAAGAAGGAGAAAAATGACTGCTACTGCTGAACCCAAGATGTATGGAAAGTATTTCATCATTATAAATTCCATTAGGGCATTTTCTCTCATGGGTTTTTTGCTACTTCTGAAGTTCTTTCTCCAATGATGATATTGCTGTTTTAACTCAGCACATTTCAAGGATCCAAATCCTGTTTCAAATTTAAGATTAAATGGATACATCCACTATTTTTACTTTGCACTATTAATAGAGCTAGGAATTTATATACCCCTGAATTAAAATGTTTCCATTGAAGACTGATATAACAGACTCAAATACACTTGATACTCAAATACAAGTAATCAGGTTTGAAATTTCTAGCTGTGAGAATTACAGGGTTTGAAGTTCTACCATGTGCATTTTGGAGCACTGGTTTGCCTTCACTTCTCCTTACTTCTTTTAACTTTAAATAAAAAAAAAAAAATAAAAAGGAGGCAGGTACAAGTTTACTGTCCTCTGTATTTTTCCTCTCGTACAAAGATAGCTTGTGAGTTTTGGCCAATACTTCTGCCTGAAGCCAGTTTTATAGGTTCCTACATCCATCATTCATCCAACAGAAAGGAATCAGAATTCTTTCTTGCACAGAGTCAGCAAGTAACAAAAGCATATTTCTGTAAAAACGTGCAATTGAGGAAGAGGTTCTAAGAACAACTGAATGACTTTAAGATTCTGGTTTACTATAATGCTCTGCAAAGTAATGCTATCACTTTAATGCTCTGACCGCACCACCCAAGTCTTGGAAGGCAACCGCAGGGACTGTGAGAATGAAGACCTTGGGTGCACTGTAAGAGAGGATCTGGCTCGAGACCATCTTAAGAAACTGAAGGTGAACAAGTCCATGGGACCTGATGAAATCCATCTGGGGGTCCTGAAGCAGCTGGCAAATGAATTTGCTAAGCCACTGTCCATCCTATTTGAAAAATCATGGCAGTCAGGTGAAGTTCCCGATGACTGGAAAAAGGGTAATATAACCCCCATTTCCAAGAAGGGGAAAATGGATGACTAAGGGAACTACAGACCAGTCAGTCTCACCTCTGTGCCTGGCAAAATCTTGGAGCAGATTCTCCTGGAAGGCATGCTAAGGCACATGAAAAACAACAAGGTGCTTGATGACAGCCAGCATGGCTTCACTAAGGGGAAATCCTGCCTGACCAATTTGGTGACCTTCTATGATGGGGCTAGGGAACTGATGGACAGGGGTAGAGCAGTCGACGTCATCTACCTGGACGTGTGCAAAGCATTCAACACTGACCCACACGACATCCTATTCTCTAAATTGGAGAGACATCAATTTGATGGATGGACCACTGGGTGGATAAAGAACTGGCTGGATGGCCGCATGCAAAGAGTTATGGTCAACAGCTCAATGACCAGCTGGAGACCAGTAACGAGTGGTGTCCCTCAGGAATCGGTGTTGGGACCGGTATTGTTCAACATCTTTTTTGCTGACATGCACAGTGGGATTGAGTGCGCCTTCAGCAAATTTGCCGATGACACCAAGCTGTATGGTTCGGTTGACACACTGGGGGGAAGGAATGCCATCCAGAGGGACCCTGGCATGTTTTTGAGGTGAGCTGATGCCAACCTTATGAAGTTCAGCCAGGCCAAGTGTAAGGTCCTACACCTGGGTCAGAGCAATCCCAGGCACAGCTACAGGTTGGGCAGAGAAGAGATTCAGAGCAGCCCTGTGGAGAAGGACTTGGGGGTGTTGGTCTATGAGAAAATAAACATGAGCCAGCAGTGTGTGCTTGCAGCCCAGAAAGCCAACCGTATACTGGGCTGCATCAAAGGGAGCATTGCCAGTAGGTCAAAGGACGTGACCCTGCCCCTCTACTCTGCTCTTGTGAGACCTCACATGGAGTATTGTGTGCAGTTCTGGTGTCCTCAACATAAAAAGGACATGGAACTGTTGGAACAAGTCCAGAGGAGGGCCATGAGGATGATCAGGGGACTGGAGCACCTCCTATATGAAGATAGGTTGAGAAAGTTGGGGCTGTTCAGCCTGGAGAAGAGGGGGCTGTTCAGCCTGGAGAAGAGGGGGCTGTTCAGCCTGGAGAAGAGAGGGCTGTTCAGCCTGGAGAAGAGAAAGCTGTGTGGAGACCTCATAGCAGCCTTCCAGTATCTAAAGAGGTCTTATCAGGATCCTGGGGAGGGACTATTCGTTAGGGACTGTAGTGATAGGTCAAGGGGTAATGGGTTAAAAATTAAACGGGGGAAGTTTGGATATAAGGAAGAAGTTCTTTACTGTAAGGGTGGTGAGGCACTGTAATGGTTTGCCCAGGGAAGTTGTGAATGCTCCATTCCCGGTGGTGTTTAAGGCCAGGTTGGACATAGTCTTGGGTGACGTGGTTTAGTGTGAGGTGTCCCTGCCCATGGCAAGGGGGTTGGAACTAGATGATCTTAAGGTCCTTTCCAACCCTAACTATTCTATGAGTCTATAATATTTACGGAATATTTACCTTTAAGAATATCAACAGGGAATCCTTAGAGATTCAGAGAAATATGTTTAAAGCAGTATTCCTGTTTATATAAAAAAGAGACTTGTGCTCAAGAGACTTTGTGGGATCATGGTAATAATTTCCCAGCTCTGTGATTTCCCAGAATGCAAGCAAGAGTGAAAACAAAGGGCACCAAATGCCTTTTAAAATTTCCTACATCCAGTCAAAAAATGCATTAAATAAGCTCTTAGAAGTTTAATGAAGTTTTTAAACATTTTATGCCTATTATGCAATGTAAAGTATCCTGTTAAGGAAAGAACCAGTTTATTTTCTTGACAGGATTAAAAAAATAAGCAATTTTTGAGAAAGTGATAGTTTTATTAAACATTTTTGTTTCAACTAAACAGTAAGTGAAGCGTTAGGCCTGGTCTATATTTATAATTCAGTCAATTATCACAAGCTAAATAAGTGGCCCACTGTTGTGGTTTAAACCCAGTCAGGTAATTCGTTCGCTCACTTCCCCCCCCCTTTCTTGCCCTCCCCCTGCTCTCGGAGGGATGGAGAGGAAAATTGAAAAGAATGCAACTCCCACGGGTTGAGATAAGAACAGTTTAGTAACTAAGGTATAACACAAATCACTACAGCTACCACCAATGATAATAATGATAAAGGAAATAACAAGGGAATACAACACCTCACCACCAGCCGACCGATAACTCGCCCCCCTCAACCCGACCAAGCTCCGACCGATACCTCCTCCAACCCTGCCGTCTCCCAGCCCTTCCGGCTCACTCCCAGTTACATCCTGGGTATGACGTGCTGTGGTATGGAATACCTCTTTGGTCAGTTTGGGTCAGGCGTCCTGTCTCTGCTTCCTCCTGGCTTCCCCTCCTCCCTGGCAGAGCATGAGGCTCACAAAGTCCTTGGCCAAACCAAAACATCCTTGTTATCAGCTCTGTTCCTGAGCTGAAAGTCAAAACACTGCACTGCACCAGCTACCAAGAAGGAGAAAAATGACTGCTACTGCTGAACCCAGGACACCCACTGTAAATACTTCCTCAGAAATTTTAGTCAAATGTTTTCATGTAGAAATACTGTCCCCACAATTGAAAATTAACTAAAAGATTATAAAGAGCTAATTAAAAAAAAAGAAAAAATTGGAATAGGAGAATAATGCTATAGAGTCTTGCAAATTTTAGGTATGTTCCATTAGGAAAAATAAAATTTTATTGGACAAATGCCATAGTTATCCCATAATGAGGGAAGGTTTAAAGACTATGGAAGATAATAAAGGAAGAAGGAATCTGACACATTGCCCTGTGTTCGGCTGTCGCAGTTATTTTTTTCCTTCTTAGTAGCTGGTGCAGTGCTGTGTTTTTAACTTTAGCCTGAGAACAACGCTGATAGCACACCAATGTTTTTAGTTGTTGCTAAGTAATACTTACTCCAATCAAGGACTTTTTCAGTCTCATTCTCTGCCAGTGAGGAGGGGCACAGGAAGATGGGAGGAAGCAGAGACAGGACCCCTGACCCAAACTAGCCAAAGGGGTATTCCATACCACAGCACATCATTCCCATTTTATAAACTGGGGGGAGTTACTTGGAAGGCCCAGATTGCTGCTCGATTCAGGCTGGGTATCGGTTGGCAGGTAGTGAGCCACTGTATTGTGCATCACTTGTGTTTATTGTTTTTTCCTTTCCCCTTTTAGTTTCATATTCTCTCCCCTTATTTCCCTTATCATTATTATTCCCTTCTTATTTCCCTTGTCATCATTATTATCAGTGGTAGCAGTAGTAGTTTTGTATGGTACCTTAGTTACTGGACTGTTCTTATCTCAGTCCATGGGATTTACATTCATTCAATTCTCCTCTCCATCCCCCCGGGGAGGGGGGGGGGGGGGGGGGAGAAGTGGGGGAGTGAGCAAGCAGCTGCATGGTTCTGAGTTACCATCTGGGCTTAAACCATGACACACGTAGTATCTCTATATTTGCAAACTGAATTCACTACAGCATTAAATGGGAATTTGTGCTTAAAACCAGACTGCAGTTCTGACCTAAAATTACATTTACTTTACAGTATTGCAGTTTAATACAGTTCTACAACCCTACAGACAAACCATCTTTTTTGTCTTTATTGTTAGCAGCTTTCCTATAACCATATAAATGTCTGTGGAGAAATACCCATGCCCAGATAATGGGTGAGGAAAGCCATGATGCCAGGGCATTGGGAAACAACAGTGGACATCAAGGTTGGCTAGAATCAGGATGAATGACAAGATGGCTAGGTGGATTTTGGACTACACCAGCAGAGGACTGGGCGTAGAACAAGGGAACAAGGCTTGACTTTGCTGGCACTGGTGTATTCTAATGAGTTTCTGAGCACCTTTTCATTATAAAGTTAATGACAAACTTACAGTTGTAAAAGAAATAATAATTTTTGGAGCCTGAAAACACCAACACATTACGGTTTCCTGTTTTTTTATATTGTTTTCTTTTGCTATAAACTAGTGGAGCAGTGGAACTAAATTTCCACTCCTGCTCAAACATACTATCCAAAATACTGTTGAAGCCTACCCATTTTTCACCGTATCTGAGAAATCAGTTCCTCATAATGGGCTTTTAATATCACCCTCTCCAAAACACTGAGCAGTGATAGCAGAATATTGGGTTTTCCTTCAAGTAGTGTCAGCTGTGCTCAAAAGTTTGGTATACTTTCAGATGGCTTTAGCCATTCAAATCAATAAGGGGCAGGATAAAAAAGAGACAGCTTTGGAATGATAACAATATGTTTGAAGGATAGCAGCAGTAAAATCAAGGAGATGGTTGTCCTGGGTTCAGCAGTAGCAGTCATGTTTTTCCTTTGTGTTAACTGGTGCAGTGCTGTGTTTTGACTTCTAGTTTGAGAACAGTGTTGGTGAAGCCGATGTTTTAGGTTGCTGCTAAGTGATGTTTACCCTGACCAAGGACTTTGTGAGGCTCATGCTCTGCCAGGGAGGAGGGGAAGCCGTGAGGAAGCAGAGACGGGGCACCTGACCCAGGCTAGCCGGGGAGGTATTCCCTACCACAGCACGTCATGCCCGGGGTGGGGGGTAACTGGGAGTTACCCGGAAGGACAGGGGCTTCCGGGTGGAACTCGCTTTCTTGGCCGGTGGTATCGTATTCTCTTCCCTTGTTATTTTCCCTTATCATTGTTTTAGCTGATAGTAGCGGTGGTGATTTGTTGCTGGACTGTTCTTGTCTCAACCCGTAGGAGTTGCACTCTCTCAATCCTCCTCCCCGTTCCTCCGGGAGCGGGGAAGGGGAGAGCCCCGGTGCGGGGGGGGGGGGGGGGGGGGGGGGGGGGGGGGAAGACGGACACGGACCTCGATTGTTGTCAGCTCGGCACCACTCACTGGGAGTGAGTGAACAAGTTACCTGACTGGGTTTAAACCACGACAATGGTACATGCACAAATATCACTGGAGGAAGGGGAATGATAAAGAAACTTGCTGAATGACAAACAACACTCTTGTATATAAAATGTTTGACTGGCATTCCCTGATATTATTTATACATCCTCCCTAAGAAAGAGCAGATTTTGAGAACATTTAAACTAAACTAAGAAGACAATCTTGCATTCACATGGAGCTAGGACTATCAAAATACTTGTTGCTTTGTATTCTAACATCTGCCACCTTCTAAAGTTTGGTTTTTAACTTTGAACAAAGGTTTTAGGGTTTTTTCCTCTGTTTCCCCTTTACAAAATGTGCAGTTTTGCGATGCTTTTACCAGGTGAAGGCTGATACAGCCTCTGAGAATCTGGGAATACACAGTACTTATAAAACTGCTGATGACATTTTCATACCTGCGCAAGAATTTCAAATACACTTCCAAATTCTGCTGCTTTTAATCACTTCTACCCACTGTCACATACTTGGTATTACAGGCATTGTGAAGTTTAATTATAAAAGCGAAGCATTGGAAAGTTCACTGCTTTCTCCTGTCCTGGTTTCAGCAGCCAGTAGAAATCATTTTTATGCAAACACGTATGGAAAGCAGGCAGGTAGCATTACACTGCAGGGTTTGAACATACTGGTTCGAGCATGGTCTCACAAGCCACAGGATTCCTAATAAAAGGCTACCTAGAACTGTATAAGCAGAACTTCTGTGTTTAGGGACATTTCTTAAATAAGGCACTTCAATGATCTAAAGAATTTTTGGAAACAGGAAATAGTGAAAAAAAATACTCACAAGCTCAAAATCTTGGGTTTCTCTCACATGGTAACCATATCTAAGTCCCCAACCACATTCTGTTATCTTTTACCTAAATTTACACTAACAGCAAATCTTGCAGTACAAAGGAGAAAAAATTGACTCAACAGGACCCTGTCTATAGGAAATACTTTGACACATGAGTATGTTTAAGCACAGGAAGTGTCACATTTGATGAACTCATGGCCCTTGAATGAGGAGCAAATCACTAAAGGGAAGAGTGGAAGCCGAAATGGCTCAAATCAATGACAACTGACTAGCCATGCTGAATGGTGACCAAACAAGAAGTTACCATCAGAAGTTCATGAAATAGTATTTCCTTCTAAAAATCATTAGGAAAACAATTCTCTGCTTCCATGAAAGGGCATTTTCTTACAACACCAGCAGCTCAGTTCTATAAAGATTTTGATTAGGTTTGATTTATGGTGCAATTAATAGCTTTGATCAGAGTCAAAATGTCTCTCAAGTGGCTTTATTTTTGCTTTAACTTTTGCAGGCTTTAAAAATATCATTGAACACAGAAAAATGCATAATATATTTTTCATGCTGATGTCCTCGTGTCCTGCTTTGCTCTGGTTGAAGTCATATAAACCAAAATAGTTGAGGAACTGAAAACTGGTGTTTATAGATTTTACTTACAGCCTGTTGAGGCCAATAGGCTATTGTTGTGATAGCCATGTTACTGAGGATACAGTGATGCACACTGAATACACCTGATGAAAATAAAAAAGTGATATTTGAAATTATCAAATTGCAACCAGATAGCATAACCTGGCTAGAATTTCCCATAGAAAAAGCAAAGAACAGCCAAGTCCTAAAAGCTCTTTGAATTAATAAGCATCAACAAAGAACTTCCAAATATAAAATATTTTGTAAACTCTCAGTGTTATCATTCTAAGTCTATTAAAATTAGATAAATATATACAATTGATGATCTTTTGAGGTCCCTTCCAACCCTTGGGATTCTGTGTGTGTGCGTGTGATGTAAGTATTAATAGTGCCCAAAAGTTTTGTAAAACTAGGGAAATGATATTGCAATTGCATGCATGTTGAATTGTTTACTTTTCTTTATCCACAGATCATGAAGGAAGTTCGGAGAGCGTTGTGCAATGCATCAGCTGATGACAGTAAACTCTTATTTCTCAGCGCAGTGGGAAGTGTGTTCTGTAGTGGCCTAGATTACTCATATTTAATTGGCAGGTTGTCCAATGACAGAAGAAAGGAAAGCACTAGGATTGCAGAAGCTATAAGGTGACCCAAGCTTACCTATGATCTCTAAATTATGAACTGCAATGTGTGATTATAAAGATATTTATCAGGTCCAAAACATGTTGTATATTTAAGTTTGGTTGCATTCTAATTATAGTCCTACAAATTTGCTTAGAAATAAGAAACTTGGACCTTTCCTTTTTAGAAAACAATGCACATTCATTCCAGTGGTGATATCCACAGGGATTTCTTTTATTCAGTTTCTCTGTATTTAATATTTGAAATCATTCCTTCAAATTCAAATCCAACTTTGTTGTTTATCCAAATTAGTTATTGCTTCACATACTAAACTGGTTCCTGAAAGGCAAATACTTTGTTTTGATGTTCATCATTGTAATGAATTTCAGTACAAGCAAGAATCCATGGCTTACTCATGTTCTGTTGAAACAGCAGTCTGCCACTGTATTTCAGAACCTTAATTAGAAGGGTCTCCACTCTTTTTCTTAAACTTAAATAACTTAATATATATGTAAATGTAGTTTTATTTTCATAACTAAAATGTGACTTTGCTTTTATATATATGTGTGTGTATATATATATATATGTATCACATTACCTTAATAGAAATGCGGGGTTTATGACATGCAGGCTACAAATCAATCTGCACAATATATCACCAAATATTTCCATTATCCACAAGGCATTCTTTATACATATTTGGCAGATCTTCCAGTATAAATCAACATCACTCCACTAAAGCCAATGGTATTTCACCAGTCTGCACCAGGAGAGGGTTTGGTCCATATTTTTTCCCCCACTTCCTACAAATAAATATTACTCTTCTGAGAGCAACAATTTTATGCAACTATTCGATGAAGGAATATTAAAGAATTTGTTTTACAACAGATTTATCTTTTGCATATGTTACTATAACATGAGGTTTAGTTATTACATGACATGTATTAACCACAAATTATCTTGGTTAAAACTACTGCAGATCAGTTTGGATTCAGTTTAATGCTTTTGAAATTCTCAAAGTAGTAATTATTTTGACAGAATTTAAAATGTACTTCTTAAATATAACAAATGTTGACATGTTTTTAAAACCCTAGCTATGCTTTAATATCATCTTAGTGAGAGTTGAAAAAATAAAATCCCCTTGAAGGGCATATCCTAATTATTATTTTTTTTTTTTGTGAGGATTTTTTAATAATGTGAAACCAAAATAAGTGAGGAAAGAAAATCACTATTCTTGTTTGAAAACACAGACATACTTGCACTGCATTAGAAGACACAAATTTATTATTCATAGGTATTGTTATATATGTATAAATTTATCCACATACATTTAACATACAGGTATACTTATCATTTCAATTTATAAGTGAGTATAAACCAGACTATGATACTCAGTTTTTCTGTCCTTGGACTCACAGAACACTCTTGAAATACTGGTACAATGTACTGCTCCTTGTCAAGAACATTGGCTTCAGGACCACTGAAAATAGATATTTATTGTTCTTCTGGAAGCTACATTTTCCATTTAGCACTCTCTGTGCAAGGACTTAACTAAGGACTCAACTCATGGAAAATATACTGTAATAAGAGTAGAAAAAAAATGTAAGCTTTGCTTTTTCAGTGGTTAGGATGTCCTCAAACACATTAACAGATCTCTGCCTCCACTGCTGTACATCAAGTTAGACTTACATCAAAATGACATTAAAATCTTGATTACTGTATGTTTCTGAAGTATGGAGCTCATATAGTGATCACAATTCAAAAATGAAGTTTAAATACCCATCAAGTTTCATCTTATATGAATGTTTTATTCACTTGGCCCGTGTCCTCATCCACTGCCTTTGGAGCTTGTGTGTGGCCCTGTAGCTCCTCTCCAGGTACTGAACATAGATCCATCAGCCTGAGCTGCCACCAGCTAGACATGTGTCTGGCATTACACTCTGGGAGCAGGGAAGAGGCGGGCAGACAGACTACAGTTCAACTGTATGTATGTGGCCTACAGAGCCCAGCAGGAGAAAGCCCCACTGGAAGGCATTCCCAGCATCAGTCTCACATCATCAGTCAGACATCGTTATGCATAAAATTCTGGGTGTGCTCAAAAGAAAACAAAGGAGGACTTCACTCGCTCAAGTTCTTTATAGCCTTTGACATACTTATGAGCCCTGGCCTGCAACATCCCAAAGTGTATTTGATGGTCAACTTCCCAGATATCCTCTAGCAAAACCAAAAGCCTTCTGCATGTGACACTTTTTCCTGTCTTTGAGCTTCTGGCTCTACTGTGGAACTACAGTTACAATTTTAACTCCTCTTCAAAGACTGCCTTGAATTGAACCAAGGGTCTTCTAGCCCAGAAACTACAGGTGTGAACATACAGTTCAGAGATGCAGAAACATACCTGATTCTGCGTACAAAGACTGAAACAGGTAATGTACCAAACAGGGAGCACAGATAAGTGGAGTGCTGGACACTGCAGCTTCTGTAAACCAAATGCAGGCATTTCTTCCCTTTGTAAGTTCCCAATATCATAGCCTTCCACTCCATCCTACAGGTGGCATGTTCCACACCCCTCCATGTTACCATCCTCTGCATTCCCATCCTTCCCTCATGACAGAGGCTCATTGTATCTACTCAATGTTCTGTTCCACTCTCTCCCCATCTCTAGATCCTCCCTTCCTTGCTCACTCATATGAAGATTTCGCATTTCCTTCAACCCTTCCCCTCCACTAATGTGTTCTGCTTTGTTCTTCCTCCCCATCATCTTCTTCCTCTGCACATTCCTAATTGCTTTTCCATATTCAATTCCAGTCCCATATATGAACATATCCTTCCTGCTTTCCTCCACAACACTGTTTTAATCTGCCTCCACATGGTCCTCAGATCTGCTGCTAACATTTATACATAGTTTATTCTTTTTACCTGTTATTCATCACATCCTTGTTCCCATCTGTAGTCCTACTTGGAAAGCTCACTTACTAAGGCTCTCAAAATTCTGGAATTAATAAGGTGCAGCGATCCACAGTCATTACTCAGCCATAAACAACCAAAGAAATAACGAGATAAAGAAATAGCATTGCTCCTGCAAGCAAAAATGAACCACAGCTCTCCATAACCCTGCTTCTAGAAAGAAACGGTCTTGAACAGAAAATATGTTCTTATTTTGCTCTCTTTGTCTTGCCACTTGAGCTGTTCTACTTCTCACAGTGTGAAGAAAGCTGTATCAAATCCCATGAGGATCTATTTTCCCCCCAGTTTATATACTGGGCATGATGTGCTGTGGTATAGAATACCCCTTTGGCTAGTTTGGGTCAGGTGTCCTGTCTCTTCTTCTTCCCAGCTTCCTGTGCCCCTCCTCACAGGCAGACCATGAGACTGAAATGTCCTTGATTAGAGTAAGCATTACTTAGCAACAACTAAAAACATCAGTGTGTTATTAGCATTGTTCTCAAGCTAAAGTCAAAACCACAGCACTGTACCAGCTACTAAGAAGGAGAAAAATAATTATTACAGTTGAACCCAGGACACCATCAAAGGGCACATTAGACAAAATGTTCTTTCCTCAAATCTGTCAGCAAAGATGCACTCTGGATCTAATAAATACCCAGTGTAGGAAGAGATTCTCCTCTTTTGTTTTGAATTTGATTTATACATGTCTCTTTTCTAAAGTTATTGAGCATCTTGTTTCCCTCCATATACTTGCTGTGCACTGAGCTGCTGGAGCCTATAATTTGCCTACAATTACACTCATGCTTTTTCCTAACTGTGGTATAGGCTGTTACATTCAACGGATGTCTTTCCACCACTGCTGGTAGGTAGCTTATTTTAAATATCTCCTCATTGCACATAATTTAACATGTTCTAGTTCATTCATCCGGATGAATCCAATCACATTTACTTCCCCATTATTTTCCATCTCTTCACATTTACTGTTGTGCAGTCAAGGGCATCTACTTTGTTATGTCTTTGCTGAAGACATTTACAGTGAAGACCCAACAGATCACTCTTTCCCTGTTCAGACATTTCTCTCTCTGACTTCCCTTTGTGGGGCTTGTTCTTTCTGCTGGTGTGCCAGAAACATTTACTATATCTCTTAATCCATGGATGGGACTTGCAATAACCTCTGACATAGGGTCTTAAGAGAACTTAGAAAAAAATGAATATTCATCAATCCACCTATGAGGTTTCTGTCTTTCACATTATATTATGTTCATCAAGTTAGCAAAACCAGATCGTCAGATTCCATACTAGCCATTGTGGAACAAACCAAGAAGCACTATGTGTGCAAACTCATGAATTACTATTCCAGAAGTAAAACTAAACTAAACCTGAGCAAACCATACTGCAAAAAGTCAGTGCATTCCACTTAATCAATTCACATACAACATATACAGAACTATTTAATACCCCAGATACTCAAAAGATTAAATAACTAAATATAAGCAAACTTTTCGATGCACAAACTAGAAAGTATCTTGCAATTCTGACCTCATAAAATCAGGCCATGGGATTTATTGTTTTCATCTGTGGTTCTAATTTGTTTTCAGATTAAGTATGTTAAGCTTGGGTGTTTATCTGAGTGTTACTTCTGTATTCAAGATCTTTATCTTTTATTTTAGGGATTTTGTAAAAGCTTTTATTCAGTTTAAGAAGCCCATTGTGGTTGCTATCAACGGCCCTGCTCTTGGGTTAGGAGCTTCTATTTTGCCACTATGTGATATCGTTTGGGCAAGTGAGAAGGCATGGTTTCAGACACCATATGCAACAATCCGACTCACTCCAGATGGCTGCTCATCATACACATTCCCACAAATTCTGGGGGTTGCACTGGTAAGGTTTTCCACCTCAGTTTGCTGAAGAACCTTTCTTAAATCCATGATCTTCTTTATCTCTTTAAAAAGTAAACCAGAAAACAACTGTTTTTCTTAATTGTCATGAATAGAAATGAAATCTCTAGAAAGTTCATCTAATCCCTACAATTTCTTATCAAAAAATTACCTCAGAATGCAGTATATTACACATGCTGAACACAAGAAGGATTGAACACAAGTTGGAAAAGCAAAGATTGTCAAGCTCATGGTAGAAAAGGGAAGAAATGCATTAGCAGAGTAGTGCTACAGAGTCCTTGCCTGTACCATGGTAGGATTGTACAGTAACAGACCAAGATACTGTCCTCTGCTCTCTAAAGACGATCCATAGTAATGTCAGGAAGGTGGTGTAGTTTTTACGAGTATAACAAAGCAGAATTTGTCCCACAGAGTATTTTACACAAAGGTCCACTGACAGCAAAGACAGTCTTGTAAAATCAGCAATGCAGATTCATAGAATCATAGAACAGTTAGGGTCAGAAAGGACCTTAAAAGCATCTAATTCCAACCCCCCTGCCATGGGCAGGGACACATCGCACTAAAGCATGTCACCCAAGACTTTGTCCAACCTGGCCTTGAACAACGCCAGGGATGGAGCATTCACAACTTCCTTGGGCAACCCATTCAACTGCCTCACTACCCTCACAGTAAAGAACTGCTTCCTTATATCTAACCTAAACTTCCCCTGTTTAAGTTTTAACCCATTACCCCTTGTCCTATCACTACAGTCCCTAATGAAGAGTCCCTCCTCAGCATCCTGATAGGCCCCCTTCAGATACTGGAAGGCTGCTATGAGGTCTCCACGCAGCCTTCTCTTCTCCAGGCTGAGCAGCCCCAACTTTCTCAGCCTATCTTCATAGGGGAGGCTGCTCCAGCCCCCTGATCATCCTCGTGGCCCTCCTCTGGACTTGTTCCAACAGTTCCATGTCCTTTTTATGTTGAGGACACCAGAACTGAAAACAATACTCCAGGTTCGGTCTCACAAGAGCAGAGGGGCAGCATCACCTCCTTTGACCTGCTGGCAACTCTCCTTTTGATGCAGCCCAGAATGGTTGGCTTTCTGGGCTGTGAGTACACACTCACATGTACAGTTTCTCATCAAAAAACACCCCCAAGTCCTTCTCCGCAGAGCTTCTCTGAATCTCTGCCCAACCTGTAGCTGTGCCTGGGATTGCTCAGACCCAGGTGTAGGACCTTGCACTTGGCATGGCTAAACTTCATGAGATTGGCATCAGCCCACCTCACAAGTGTGTCAAGGTCCCTCTGGATGACATTTCTTCCCTCCAGGGTATCAACCAAACCACACAGCTTGGTGTCAACAGCAAAGTTGTTGAGGGCGCACTCAATCCCACTGTTCATGTAACCGACAAAGATGTTGAGCAAGACCAGTCCCAACACCGATCCCTGAGAGACACCACTCGTTACTGGTCTCCAGCTGGACATTGACCCATTGACCACAACTACTTGCATGTGGCCGTCCAGCCAGTTCTTTATTTACTGAGTGGTCCACCTATCAAATTGATGTCTCTCCAATTTAGAGACAAGGATGTTATGCGGAACAGTGTCAGACAATTTGCACAAGTCCGGGTAGATGACGTCAACTGTTGGTCAGTTCCTTAGCCCCATTGTAGAAGGCAGATAGGTCAGACAGTATTTCCCCTTTGTGAGGCCATATTGGCTGTTGCCAACTACCTCATTGTTTTTCATGTGCCTTAGCATGCCTTCCAGGAGAATCTGCTCCAAGATTTTGCCAGGCACAGAGGTGAGACTGACTGGTCTGTAGTTCCCTGGGTCGTCCATTTTCCCCTTATTGAAAGTGGGGGTTATATTTCCCTTTATTCGGTTGTCGGGAACATCACCTGACTGACATGATTTTTCAAATATGACACACAGTGGCTTAACAACTTCATTCGCCAGGTCCTTCAGGACCCGCAGATGGATTTCATCACATCCCATGGACTTCGCGTTAACGTTCTTAAGGTGGTCTCAGACCTGATCCTCTCCTACAGTGGCCCAAGGTCTTCATTCTCACAGTCCCTGCGGTTGCCTTCTGAGATTTGTGTGGTGTGGTCAGAGCATTTGCCAGTGAAGACTGAGGCAAAGAAGTCATTGAGAACCTCAGCCTTCTCCAAATCCAGGGTAGCCAGTTCTCCTGATAGCTTTCCAGAGAGGGCCCATTTTGTCCTTTTTCTTTTCTGCATACCTATAGAAGCCCCTCCTGTTATTTGTTATACCTTGCCAGATTTAATTATATCTGGGCCTTATCTTTCCTGACATGTTCTCTAGCTTCCCAGACAATATCCCTGTATTCTTCCCAGGCCGCTTGCCCTTGCTTCCACCTCTATAAGTCTCTTTTTTTCCCTCGAATTTTCCTCAGCAGCAGTTTCCTCCTGCATGCCAGCACATTTCTCTTAAATGCAACCCATGCTGTGCTCCGGCCACCTGTACAATCCTTAAATAGGTACTGAAACTCCTTTTAAAGTATTTTGCACTATGGAAAGATACAGGAGCCTATTTTAAATTTAATCCTGAAAGTTGCAGGCAAGTATGGAAAAAACTTTAAGAGAATGATGACACACAATCGCAAGTAATCTTTTGATTTTATAGGCCAATGAAATGTTGTTCTGTGGGAGAAAGCTGACAGCGCAGGAAGCCTGCAGCAGAGGATTAGTGTCGCAAGTATTTTGGCCAACAACATTTAGTCAAGAAGTGATGCTACGAGTGAAAGAAATGGCATCCTGCAGTGCAGTGGTAAGAAACCAAACTCCTTTGTGATTACACTACATTTCACAGAGGTAAGGCATGCTCCAAAGGCTCATCACATGGTGAGTCTTCAGTTTCCACAACCATACCTGTGAAAGAAGGCTAATATCAGACAATCTGGATAGGGATCAGTGAACTTGTGGAGTTTCACAGTTTTCACAGTCAGGGAGGGTTATTTCCTTTCCCCATTTTCACATTTATTCAATATGAGTGGAACCTCCTTGCCCCAGATTTTGAAAGGGGATTTTAGTATAGGATTTCTTCATGAAGGTGTAAGAGACTGAAACTATACAGCTGGACTGGGAAATCTCTGTAGGGACAGTAAGAAAATGTATTTGCCTTTCACATTGTCCTGATCTACTACATTTCAATTGAATCTGCCTTCTTTTCTGCACTTGCATAGTTCCTGATTCTGCAAAATGTTCAGAAGACACCAGAAGGGTAGGATAGTGCCAGCTAAGCTCTGCTGTTAAGGAGGTGAGATCCAGACACAGAGGGATTTGAACACTGTCTGGTCACAGTGTATTATAACTTTCCTTTTGTTACATATAAGTTGAAAGAAAATCCTTTCCTATTTCTGCTTCCTAAGGTTTTTTCCCTTCAGGCAAATATACTCCTGGTCTGGGCACATCCTTGTTTAAAAAAAACACAAAATGCAGTGAAGAAAGTGATACTGGCTTCAATAAAACTAGCTATTGCCTTTTCTTGCTATACTACTTATGCCTGAAACTCTTAGCATCCCTTCATTTCATTTAAGAGATCTGTTGTAAAAGAGAAGGAAGAGACATAGGAGATTTTTAGTTAAATGAAGTGTAGATCAAATCTTCTGAAAAGACATTCAGAATGAAACTCTGGAAATGTAGCATAAGCTTATTTGATCATGCTGATATAATGTGTTTTATATGAGTTAGAAAAACTTCTGGGCCTCACTGATAACTATTCCTTCCTTCACTGTTCCTGGCTGTCAATGGAATTTTCTCTTGAGATCTGTTAGAAAGACTGATGCTGACTTGTGGACAAAGATGAGAGTTAAAAGTGTCAGATACAAGGTTTACTCTCTGAGGTCCTAAATGCAAATCAGGATCAAGTCACAAAAGCAATGAATATGATGAGCTCATCCGAGTGCATAAACAGACCAAAAAGAATACACAGGCCCCGGAATTTGCAATTAACACTATCTACTTGAGTTAAAGAGAAATATTACTTTGGAATAGCAGTGTTATAACCTAAACCAGGTAAGAACTGGGCTTAGCATGTAGGTGTTGACAAAGCTGAGTGGAGAGTGTGCATCTCCCTTACCATAAATATTAGTTTACATTAAATCTTCTACCCTCAAAAAAACCAGCAATATATGAATTATTAATGGTTTTGTTTGACTAGTTGGGTTCCTTGTGAGGTACATACATGTTACGTATTCAAAAAAGAATTTTAAAGGCTGCAATCTGTGCTTAAAAATGGATCTAGGAAATAAAAGGTATTTGCAGTAAAGGCCCTTTCCTATTCATCTCTGTTTTGATAAGGAAATGATTCATGAGGGAAAATTGTTAAAGATGATGGACATCCACACTGGGGTTTCCAACCTCTGTAACCTTAAAGACTACCTTCCAGAAAGCAGGTGGCCAGTATATTGTGCCTCACACATTTTCATTTCAAGGGGTAACATTTTCAGCAGGAGGGAGTTCAGCTCCATGTACTGTTTCATGGCTTCAATAAATTAAGATACTTCAGGATCCTTCATTCCTTTTAAAAATTTTGGCACTACCACATAAACTTAGAAGTCCTTAATTCTTAAAGAAGCTGAATATCAGCAAGTGGAATTATAGTTGTAAATCAAATCTAGTTTCTGTGCCCAAAGGAGTTATTTAAATTGTAAAACAGAGTCAGTAGTGTAAAAATTCTGTTCATGCCATTATCCGTAATAATTTTTTCAGATGCAAAATGCGATACTGAGTGTTATTTTGACTTTAGGTATTGGAAGAGTCCAAATGTCTCATGCGGAGCTTCCTGAAATCTGGACTTGAAGATGTGAATGAGAAAGAGTGTCAGATGTTAAAACAGCTGTGGAGTTCTTCAAAAGGACTAGATTCGTTATTCAGCTACTTGCAAGACAGAATATATGAAGTCTGATGTCTTGGCCTAAATTAAAGAGAAAACGTTCCATTCGTGAACGGAGTCAAACATTGCCTGTGTTTGAAAAGCAGAGGCAATTCATCAATGAGGAATTTGTGACAGTGTATCCTAATACATATGGTTGTGTCCTTATTGTGTCACATTTCCTTGTGAGCTATACAGCTGCTTGTATCTGGTCTGATTTTGTGTAACCGAGATGTAGGCAGGCTTGTTCAGTGCACATAATCTCTAGAGAGGGCTTCATCTTTCATATTGCTCATCCTGATAAAAGCATACATTCCATGTGCTGAGAAACACCATTGAGGCCCAATAAGGCACCCCACCTGAAGGGGACCTACGAGGATGCTGGGGAGGGACTCTTCATTAGAGACTGTAGAGATAGGGCAAGGGGCAATGGGTTCAAACTAAAACAAGGGAAGTTCAGGTTCTATATAAGGAAGAAGTTCTTTACTGTGAGTGTAGTGAGGCAGTTGAATGGGTTGCCCAAAGTGGTAAATGCTCCATCCCTGTCAGTGTTCAAGGCCAGGTTGGACAGAGACTTGGGTGAAATGGTCTAATATGAGGCAACCCTGCCTATGGCAGGGGCATTGGAACTAGATGACCTTAAGGTCCTTTTCAACCCTAACAATTTTATGATTCTGCAATTTATTTTGTCTGTCCTTCTTAACTTATTCTTGCTGTTGCCACACGTCTGGGCTGACACAGAGAGCTCAATTGAAAAACTGGGTCAGCACAATATTTTGCAGACCAAAACACCATGCTTTAGAAATATTTTAAGGTTTTTTTTCTGTGTCCTAACAGTGTAATGAAAAAATCTGATAATTGACATGTATAATATGTATTTAATTTTACAAAAAATACTAGGATTTTTTTCTTTGTTGAATTTATTTAACTTATTTGTTTTGTGTTCATGTTCAGCTGTTTATTGATCACAGATCTTATTTCCATACTACCCTTGACTGAATTAATGGCATCACATGAGAATGCAAGCACATTTTTAGCAGCAAATTGCATAGTAAAATTAAGACTATATAGAAAACACACAGAATGCTGTGGGAAGTAAAAGAAACAGCCACATGCATGTTCCTGTGTGTTATACTGAACAAAAAAATGTATGGAATAGATTCATTTTCCAGGGGTAAGGGGAAAAAAATGTAGATTCTGAAACAGTGAGTCCCCCTTAAGTCTCTCTTCACTTTCTGCCTTCGTGAGGAGCATTTAAGGGTTTGCCAAGAAGATGCTTTATTTAAGTTTATTATATTCCTGTTAGCCGGATTTCAGTAACAGGGTGAGTGGTGCTGTTATGTGGCATCGTACTGTTTTTCAGGTTTAAACAACCCCTTTTGGTCTGAAGTCTAATTGCAACTTATGACCCTTAGTCTAGTTGCCTGATTCCTCAGGTGTAAGATAATTTCCTCTCTGGAGGCCTTTAGGTGTAGGCCAGCAGTTTATACAAGGTGCTTGGTATTGAACCAAGTGGAGGGAGCTGTTTTGTTTTGCTTTACCCAGCTCTTCATATCTGGCCACCCCACCATCTGGTACAAGAACTTAAGGCATAAAAGCAATCCACAGTAAATGACAAAAATCCAATCTGCTATTTTAGAATGTGATCCTAGTACTTTTCAGTGATACTGACTGAGACTCCTGAACACTGGATCTCTCAGTTCTTTCTTGCTAGTGAAGCAATTAATATGGAACTAACACAAGCATGCTCTGTGACTTCCCCTGCCGTTGCAGTGTGCCCAAACCAGCACCTCTTGAAACAGAAGCTTTGCACATTTGTTTGCTTTGTGATTTGTGCACTTGCCCTCCATCCTTCAGCTCGGTGACTTGTTTATGGTTTAAACCTCTGCAAATGAAGCTCCTAGGTTTTCTCCCTCCTGGCATTTCCATGAAGAGTTTCAGGCCTTTGTAAAGTTAACAAACAGGTGATTACAACACACTAATATAACATTCTTTTTCCTCAAATAATTAGAAGTGCTGTTTCTATAGCCTAACTGTACCACTGAATTTTAAGGAAATCTGTACCTTAAATGCAGAAGTTCTCATGGAAATTCTTCATTAAAAAGACAAAATCTGTTTTCTAATTGGCCTGTTTTAATGGTTTTCACAAAAACATTATCAGAACAAGTAACTTACTTTTAAATGTCTGAATTAGAGCTCTTTCAATAACTATTTGAAGTGTTGGATGCACCACTTGTTTTATACTAATACTTTCTTATTTCCACAACCTGCCAGCGAGGCCATGTAGCGCAGGGACGTGGCTGGATCAAGGCCAAGGGACCCCCTACTCTGCCGCTGTGTGCACATGTGTCACCTGGATGGAATTAAATGAGAGGAGCTGCTCAAATGCAAACCACTCACATGGGGAGTGTTTGCACAGTCAGGCCTCTAGCATATGACTTCAGAAAAAAAAAAAGGAATGGAAAGTACCATGATTGCTCAATTTCCTTTATTTAATTTATTCCCATTCAGAGAGCCATAACTCCTAGTCATGTGATAATAAGATATTAGGAAGCTTATTTCAATACTATGCTTGGGGTTTGCAGATAGAGAAATTGCTCAGCAATGTGAAAGTATGCTTTCCAGATGAGATTTTCAAAGAATCGTAAGTTCTTAGAACTTTAAACTGCGTCATTTCATCTGAATTTTCAGATATCTGTATCTTAGCATTTTTTATGACAAAGGAATGGTTGAAATACATTTTCTATAATTAATTTTCCATTAACGCATAGTTAACATCTTTAATTATTCATGCCTATGCAGACACAATCTAGTTTTCATGGAATCTATTGTCGTCTCCAAAAAGAATAATAACAATTTCAAAAGCTTCTTTTCACGTATTTAAAGATCAGAAATCAATTTTCTCTTGTGCTTCTGTCCTGACTAGATATTCAGATATCTAGATGTACTGTACATATTAGTCTGGGTACCTTTACTTATATTCACAGTATTTCAGATTATAAATGCAATTTGTTGTTAAGTATGTTATTTTATTCTTGTGTAAATGGCTTTTTACAATCTTTAAAAATCTACAGTTTTGTATTTGTATATATTAAAGGTAAGCAATTTATTTTGTGTTGTCCTGCATGTATTTTTGCTGTAGATAACTGTTGCTTAGGTTACTATTTCAGTACTTTTTGGTTTAAATGAATAAGCTTACAAACTGTAATACAGTATATATTTTCAGAATATAAACTTTTATATTTCTGTGGTAGGTTAGGGTATGTGTTTTAGGCAATTTTTTTCACTAATATTAGCTGTTCTTTTAATCTCTAATATAATGGGTTTGTGCCAATAGTTTTTCATTAGAATAAAATGCTATTTTAATGGTAGGGATAAACAAACAATTTTGGTTGGGGTTTGTTTTATTTCATTTAGCTTTGGGTTTTTTTATTATTTTGCCAGCCTTTACAGTTTTAAATGTAATTTATAAATATATTGCATTTGTGAATAAGCCTTACCATTAGGTACAAGAAATCCTTAAAGCTACATAATTACTTATGCTGTGCTAAGGACTTCCCCACATAATTGCTGTAAGAGAGTTAGCAAATCAGAGTACGGGGCCTTAATTTTTTCTTGTGAAAAGTGCAATACGGGTTCTTTTGAACAACATAGGTAGACTTGTCAGCATGGACTTTGTTATATAAAACTGTGCATTTATGCTCCCAACCATAGTAGTTTATCTCAAGCTTTATATGGCTGAGTCTATAAAAGTCAAATCTGGCTAAAGCCAGCACTCTTTAGGAGACACTAAAGAAGTTTATATAAGAGACTTACAGACAATCTTATAATACGTTTGGGTACTCGGTATCCTAGATGTGCCATCTGTGTATTCCCAATTAACCATCTGTTTTAAGCCATATTAAATCTCTTTACTGCTACTTTAAATACTACACTGAGCGGCATTCACTATCTTGCTTACTCACAGACAGGATTTCAGTTTTTAGTGAATAAAAATATTACGTCTTCCATAAAAAAAGGACCAAAGAAAGAATTGCATTATTCTAAAAAAGCATTAGTTCCTTTGCCAGTGAACTAGTTTGACATTTGTACTGAAGATCAGTCTTCCTGCTACAAACACTGCATTCTCATCCATGACAAGCATAAGGGGAAAAGATGTATCCACTGACTTATTGGGAAAGAAGTGACGTCCAGCTAGGATGGCATGTCTATTGGTAAGGCTTATTACCAAACCTCTGAGATGAAGCAAAGAACCAGAAATTCGCAAATTATGTCAATGTAAATTTTTTCTCAGAACTCGCACAAAGAATTAATCATAGACCTTTGCAAATTAGGACCTTAAGTTATTTTGTCAAAATGCCATTGAACAGACTAAAACAGTTTCTAATATTTTTAATAATGAGTACATATTATAATATTATGAGGGTACAGGCACCCCTATGTCACAGTGTTGTAAATATTTTCTGATAATGGTACAGTACTGAGGGACTTGTATCTTCTGATGTATCAAATACTGTCTAGATCAAATTGTACACAATTTATTTATTGATGGCCCTGTAACTAGTGTATGGACACATTTCTGGGTGCCTTAGCAGTTGTATTTTTCATGTGTGTTAATATGCAGTATTTATATATTGTGAGAAGCTGCTTTGAATAAAAACATTGAAACTTCATTTCAGTGAAGTGATCTTCAGTTTTACAGAGTCAGTATGAATGTGATAAGTAGTAGCCACAGACCTTTGTATTCTATATGATAAAGCTATTCATGTACTCCGGCCTTTCCAAAGGAAGCAGGCGCACAGCAGGCTTTATAAAAGAGAAATTAAACTTAAAACATTGTTTTTAATGGCAAAACCTGGGGCACTAAAAGACTGCATAAGAACTGTTTGAAATCATCCATCATGATCCATCTTGTTTATTATTTCATTATCAAATCCAAGAAAACCAACAAGAACTGTCTTATAAATACACTTCTAGGATACCTTCTCCACCATTATCACTTCCACTATCTGATATCTGCACATCACCAACTACTGCAGACAGTATTTCGGCTTCACATGAGGGAATCTGATATTAGTGGTATTTTCTAGGGAGGCCAAGATTCAGTCCAGAATCCCCTTGGTGCAGTGTGAAGCTGAGTTTTCCTGTGGTCCTCCTGCATGATTATAGACAGCAGTCCTTCCATGGGGTCTTTTGTATACAAGGTGATAGTTTGGCTGTAGCATCCATGAATGCTGTTTCAAATCATGTATCTCCCATGATTAGAAGATTAACTATAAAGTACTTTTGATAGGGGTAGAAAAGGAAGGATATTTTTACAGGGAGTCAGTGCTACCCAAACCACCTATACAACAAGGTATACTTGTTACTCGCACCTGATTCAAAGGACAGCAACGATGTTCTATCAATTATATTGGTTAGATTTAATCTGACAGACACCATTAGTAAAAACTGGTCAGCTATTTAGAGCAGAGGATTGAGCAATTTAGTCTTGCTTCACTGTCAAAAAATCCAATTATTTATTGCAGTGACACTTGCCAGGAATTAACTTACCGTAGCTTGCACTGGACTGTAAGCCATGTGCACACAAGGAACAGAGCATGACACTGTTCCTGTCCAACAGTTTTATTGATATGTTCTCGTCTTAACATAGATTGCCAGCATGAGCATTTTATTTTAAATAACTGAATATTTTTTAAAAATATTTTAAAGGAAAGCAAAAATTCTTTAAAATGAAAAAATCCACTCAAATAGTTTATCAAGTCAATGTTTTTTAAAGCAAGATACATGTTAGTCCTTCTGGCTGTAAATTAATACATGAATAAACTACATGGAAGGGGAACCCATTAAGTAGATACAAAGAAGGTCTACAAATTTAAGCAAAAGACTAGTCTATGAATTGTATGTATAAAAGTACAGGCAGGTATTACTCCCAAAGATATAAAAAACACTCAAACACATCAAAGCTCTACATATATTAAGACATGCCATTTTCCCATTTTGAGTTTTGAATAAGAGAAACAACATTGCCTATGAAAAGAACAAGGAGAGGTTCTGAAATGAAAGTATGTGAGAAAACCAGAAGGACACCATCTCAGAAATTGAACTAGGGAACAGTTTGGCTGAGGAGGAGAAAGTCAGAGGGTAAAATTCTGGGCCTGTTAGCATCAGGAATTCACCTCTCCTTGGTGCATTATTTTTCATGAAAGAGTCTAAGATTTAATAAAACATAATGCATCTGTTCATGACTCTGATGTCTGACTTAATCTCAAAACCAATCTACAGTTATAGGGGTAACAGGTTAAAAGTTAAACGGTGGAAGTTTAGATTGGATATAAGGAAGAAGTTCTTTACTGTAAGGGTGGTGAGGCACTGGAATGGGTTGCCCAAGGAAGTTGTGAATGCTCCAACCCTGGTGGTGATCAAGGCCAGGTTGAACAAAGCCTTGGGTGACATGGTTTAGTGTGAGGTGTCCCTGCTCATGGCAGAGGGGTTGGAACTAGCTGATCCTTTCCAACCCTAACTATTCTATGATTCTATGATTAAAAGAGTTTCAAATTACTCATAAAGCCAGAATAACAGCCCACTCTAGAGTGCAAAACATTTGCATTGTGCTACCACCACTTTGCTTTAATTTATACTTTTTCCTCGGTTTTACAAAATTTGCTCATTATAGATGTATAAAAAAATAGAACCGTTAAAAACTTTGTTGAATTCCAATTATTAAGTCCATCTGGCTTGACACAATAATTTTCACCTGGTGTTGTCAAAAGTACTATGGGAGAAAGAATGGAATTTTCATTTTCAGAAAAGGAAAAAGTTTACTTTTTATTAACTTAAAAATCCTAAGCTAAACTATATCAGGTTTCCTTTATCACTTCCTGGCACTGGCGTTTCTTGAACAAATTCAGCAAATCCAAGTCAAAAGCCACCAACATCAATGGAGATCTTCCAGCTGACTTCATTCTAGATCAACCTGCAGATGTACACATCTTCTTCAAAAAGTAATGAGGCACCAATAATAGAGACATAATCAGCACAGGAGGCAGGGTTCCATATCCTTAGTTCAAAATTCAGTAGCAATGACTAAGACATTTTGAATAAAATTCAACATTTACAATTTTATCACTGACTCTCGGAAGTAGAAAGTCATGCTCTGATGGGTTTTAGAATCATAGAATCATAGAATCGTTAGGGTTGGAAAGGACCTTAAGATCATCAAGTTCCAACCCCCCTGCCATGGGCAGGGACACCGCACACTAAACCATATCACCCAAGGCCTCATCCAACCTGGTCTTGAACACTGCCAGGGATGAAGCATTCACAACCTCCCTGGGCAACCCATTCCAGGGCCTCACCACCCTAACAGGAAAGAATTTCCTCCTTATATCCAATTGAAACTTCCCCTGTTTAAGTTTTAACCTGTTACCCCTTGTCCTCTCACCACCGTCCCTAATGAATAGTCTCTCCCCAGCATCCCTATAGGCCCCCTTCAGATACTGGAAGGTTGCTATGAGGTCTCCACGCAGCCTTCTCTTCTCCAGGCTGAACAGCCCTAACTTTCTCAGCCTATCTTCATGCAGGAGGTGCTCCAGTCCCCTGATCATCCTTGTGGCCCCTCTCTGAACTTGTTCAAACAGTTCCATGTCCTTTTTATGTTGAGGACACCAGAACTGCACACAATACTCCAGGTGAGGTCTCACAAGATCAGAGTAAAGGGGCAGGATCACCTCCTTTGACCTGCTGGTCACACTCCTTTTGATGCAGCCCAGGATAGGGTTGGCTTTCTGGGCTGCAAGCACACACTGCCAGCTCATGTTCATTTTCTCATTGACCAGCACCCCCACGTCTGGCAGGATCTCCCCTTAGTGAAGTCATGCTGGCTGTCACCAAGCACCTTGTTGTTTCTCATGTGCCTTAGCATGCCTTCCAGGAGAATCTGCCCCAAGATTTTGCCAGGCACAGAGGTGAGACTGACTGGTCTGTAATTCCCCGGGTCATCCATTGTTGCAGAATGACAATAAGAGCAGGACCATAGAGCCCTGGAGGACTGTGCGAGCAAGGCAGGGGGTGGCCCCCACAGGTAACCGGAGACCGGACATTGGAGGAGAATGTGGAGGAAGGTGTGTGGGGCTAACCAATACTGTTGTGCCAAGGAGGAGTGGCTGAATACCACTCCTATATATATGTGAACTGCGTCACAAATAAACTAAAAGTTTGCTTATCACCCATATTGGGTTGGCCTGTCTGCTTCTCCTCGCCGCTTACAATCCATTTTCCCCTTCTTGAAAATGGGGTTATAATCCCCTTTTTCCAGTAGTCAGGAGCTTCACCTGACTGCCATGGTGTCCTGGGTTCAGCAGTAGCAGTCATTTTTCTCCTTCTTGATAGCTGGTACAGTGCTGTGTTTTGGCTTTCGTCCTGGGAACAGAGCTGATAACAATGATGTTTTGGTTTGGCCAAGGACTTTGTGAGCCTCATGCTCTGCCAGGGAGGAGGGGAAGCCGGGAGGAAGTAGAGACAGGACACCTGACCCAGGCTAGCCAAAGAGGTATTCCATACCACAGCACGTCATGCCCAGGATGCAACGGAGAGTTACCCGGAAGGGCTGGGAGACAATGGGGTTGAAGGAGGTATCGGTCGGTGCTTGGTCGGGCTGGGGGGGCAAGTTATCAGTCGGCTGGTGCTGAGGTGTTGTATTCTCTTCCCTTGTTATTTCCTTTATCATTATTATTATTGGTGGTAGCAGTAGTGATTTGTGTTATACCTTAGTTACTAAACTGTTCTTATCTCAACCCATGGGAGTTGCATTCTTTTCGATTCTCCTCTCCGTCCCTCTGGGAGTAGAGGGAGGGCAAGAAGGGGGGGAAGTGCGTGAACAAGTTGTCTGGCTGGTTTTCAACCACCACACATGATTTCTCAAATCTGATGGCCAGTGGCTTAGCAACTTCATTCGCCAGCTCCTTCAGGACCCGCGGATGGATTTTGTCAGGGCCCATGGTCTTGTGCATGTTCAGATTTTTAATATGGTCTCGAACCAGATACTCTCCTACAGTGGGCTCGAGGTCTTCATTCTCACAGTCCCTGCGTCTGCCTTCCAAGACATGATATGACTAATACTGTATTGCACATTGTAAGCACATTATTAATAGTTGTTTGTCTGGATTTTGATTGTGTTTCAAGTATTGTAGTTGTGTGGAGTGTGCTTTTGGGATCCCTTGTATGTGTGTGTGTTGAGGGCAGTGCTTGGTCAGTGGGGTGTGTAGCTGCACAAAGAGATGCTGTTCTGTGTGTATTTTTATTGTCGGGGCCACGCTGAAATTTTGTATTATATATGATCACTATGTTTTGCAAGAAAGACCCTCAGGCTGTGGCTCCTCCTGTGTAATGACTGGGGTGGATGCAGGAACTGTGGAGCACATTGTGGGATAAAACAGAAACTTGCACTAATGTAAGACCTGAACTGTGGGGAGCTTAGGACCCCATGGGAGTGCTAAAGTATTGGGGTGAGCTTGTACAAACCCCCCATAACTGCTCAAAGGAGAGACTGAGTCATGATGGACACATGGCAGGCTGTTTTCTGTTTGCTTACAAAGACATGGTAGATAAGAACACAGTTGGAGCAACAAGTAGCAGATTTACATTCTGAGCTAAAAAGGGTTAAAGCAGAAGTGCTGTTGCAGAGGCATTTGTAGCCACTGCAGGGCAGGGTGGGTGAATAAAAAAAAAAAGGTACTGCCCTAGCAGAAAAATACGCTGCTTGCATTGTAAAAAAAACCCGAAGAAATAAAGAAGGCACAAAGGTAGTAGGGTCACAAATCCGTGCCCTTATGTCTGATCCCAACTGGGACCTGGAGACATGGGATGGAGATATGTGGGGTACCAGTGAGTCAGAATCAAATACAGGCAATGAGGCAGACATGAAAGAAAAAAAAAAAAGGAACGAGCTTGCGCAGCTCCTGTCTTTAAACCTGAAATGATTACTGGGACAAACGGACAAGTAAGAACAGACGAATTGACGGACTATAGTCCTGAGGAGATTAAGAATTTATTGGATAAATGCAAACAGAAATAGAGGAGGAATGCTAAGTAGGGGTGGAAAATGAATCCATTCCCTATGAAACAGGACCAGTATGCATATTGTAAAAGAGATTAAATATTATAAGCAGGAAAACCCCAAGTTAAATGATCCTCAGATCAGGATTGAAGCTAGACTGATGGGAACCTGGGGAATCTACCCTAGCGGATCCACTGGTTAAATTAAAGATAGGGACCTGAGAAAATGAGCTGTAGTTTTAGTGGATACAGGAACAACCTATTCAGTGTTAAATCAGAGTTTGACTCCATTGGGAAAAGAAACTGTTACTGTTGTGGGAGGTACTGGCCACCAAGAAAAAGCATTCTTTCTGAAACCCTTAAAGTACAAACTGGAAAAGTGAATAGGAATGCATAAATTTTTATACATGCCAAATTCTCAAAAATCCTTACTGGGGCAAGATTTATTAGAATATTTGGAAGCAACCATAATGTTTAAGGAAGGAGAAATGGAATTAAGAGTTAAAGATGAACAACTAATTGAAGTCCTGAGTTTATCTTTAACTCAACTGAAAAGCAAAAAGGAGGACCTCCTTGAAATAAAAGAAATCTTTAATCAAGTATATCCAGGAGTATGGACATCTGAAGTTCCAGGTAAGGTGAAAAATGCTTTGCCTGTTAAAGCAAAAATAAAAAAGGGGGCCCACCCAGTTCAGGTAAAACAGTATCCCTTAAAATTAGAGGATTGGAAGGGAATCAAAGAAATCATTCATAAATTTTTAAAATCTAGATTGCTAATTGAATAAAGAAACCAGATGGAAAGAGTTATAGGTTAGTTCAGGATTTAAGGGCAATCAACAAAATTGTGGGGGATATTAACACGAAAACTGAAATCATTGAATGAGCCCTGTAGTAGTTATGCTGCTAATGTAAATCTGTGTGTGCTTTGCCATGGAAGCAACTTGTTATTGGATGAGGCAGATGAAATTCTGCATTGACAACAAGGTGCAAAGACTGAGGTTGGTCAAATGCCTCCTACCATAGTCAAGGGCAAGACTGGGTTGGCCTCTATGCTTGCCACCAAGAAAAACCTTTAGCTCTGCTGTTGGCTGCAACCCAGAAGGTGTTGAGTGGTGGGAACATATGTCGTGCCAGACCTGGATGTGAAGGATGGCCCCCTCTGTTATAAGAGGGTCATCCAAGAGGAAAGAACATAATAAGGCCCATTGGAGCACTGATTCATTATAGACTGACAAAATTGTAGATAAAAATTTATATACCATGGTCAAAACAAGAATCAGATTGGGACAACTGGAAAAGGAAATTATCCGGGACAGCAATGGCAGATAGATTTTTCTGAATTACCTAGGGAAGGAGATTATCAATATTTGTTGGTATTGACAGACACCTTTTCAGGCTGGCCAGAAGCATTCCCTTGTAGGGTAAATAATGTGAGACAGGTAATTAAAATATTATTAAATGAAATAATACCTTGTTTTGGGGTGCCAGCAGCTATCTCTTCTACCTGAGGCTCACATTTCAGTGCAAAATTATTGCAAAAAAAAAAAATCAGCAAAAAATTGGAAATTGATTTGTAATTACATGTTCCATATAGGCCTCAGGCCAGTAGACAAGTGGAAAAAATGAATCATCTAACCAAACAAGAAATTGGTAGGATTTGTCAAGAGACAAATTTATATTGGTATCAGGCTTTACCATTGGCTTTGTTAAGAATCAGAACCAAACCTCAGTCAAAGGAAGGAGTTAGCCTATTTGAGTTTCTATATGGAAGATCATATTAATCCCAGTTTAAAGGGGAAAATCTTCAGGAAGTAGGAGAAAACTATCGCCAACAGTTGCCGACGGCGAGGAGAAGCAAGACACGCCAACCCAATATGAGTGATAAGCAAGCTTCTACTTTATTCGTGTCGCACATTGCTTATATCCTCGTGGTGTTAGCTACACCTACTAGTCACAACAGTATTGGTTAGTTCTACACGGCTTCCTTTACATTCTCCTCCCACATCCAGTTTCCGGTTACATGTGAGGCCTACACTTTGCTTTGCTCACACAAGGCCTCTAAGGATCCATGGCCTTGCTCTTGGAGCCATTCTGCAACAATTCCCCCTTTTTTCTTTTGTGCGAGCAAAACATTGTGGGTCATTCTGTTCACTTGTTTCATTAAACAACTATAAGCAAGTCTAACAACTACAATGATTAAAATAACAACGATACATAAGCGCAATCCTTCAAATAGCAGTGTTTTAAGCCAACCTGTAATGCCCCATGAGGACAACCATTTAGTTATCCCTAGGTCATTGCTCACTTGCAATTGCTGGGTAAGCTGAGCCAGGGTTTTCAGCTGTGCGTGTATCAAATTAGAATGATCAGAAAGATTCATACAACACATTCCATCAAACTCTTCACATCCATGTCCCTGTGCCAACAACAAAACGTGTATAGCGTCTCTGTTCTGCAGTGTTGCATGTCTCACAGAGTCAACATCAAACAACAAATCAGAAATTGCCTTCGACGTAGCATTTGTCTGCTTAGCAAGCCAGCAACCCATCTTGTTTAACTGAGCCAAGGCCCTGGCCAAAGCCACACCTGGCGTGAGAAAAGAAGCTGCTATAATAGTGTCAGGCGACCAAAATTTTACATCAGATCTACAGTTAGCAGTAAAGCTATGTACAAAGCATTTTAAGCGCCTTAAATGGTGCTGTTGAGACATATCAAGAATCATTGAGGTGTTGGGGGTCAACAGTGTCAGCCTTCCAATGGAACAAGGTCCACATTTTATTTTGGAGGGAATACCAGGCCAGGCTCGATCGCCATAGATCGAAAACACTCCACTGGGCAACTTCAGGGGATGATTGGTAGATTGGGAAGTGTTGTGGGAAGCATACTTGCACCACACGCTGGCATTCCTGTAAACTAAAAGACTAGAATTTACATTTGTCGTGGTACCATTTACCTTGGCTTGGGCGCTTGTCCAACTAAATGTCACACAGGCATCCATTCGCACGGTCCCTAATAACTCTAACTCTTGAGGCTTGTTTGGGGCAATAGGCAAATAGGGTACCCAAGCGTCCCAATTATCTGTTGTGCTGTTGAGGTCAGTAGCACTACATACAGGTATGGTGGATGGGCAGGGCCAGTCATCTATAGGAATACCAACTAAACAGGTTGAAAACAGGTTGCCAGGGGAAGATAAGGGGAGACAAATGGCATTCTGTCCCGTAAGATTAGCCATTGTCACCCATACATTGGTCTTGGGCTGCGGAGGCAGATAACTGGCCGTTTCTGGAGTCTTCATTACTATCAGGAACAGCAGGGGAAGAGAAAGACACTGTTTTAGTCCACTTCGCGGGGACCCATTGTGTACCTGTGGATGTAAGCACACACATATAACCTCGCCCCATATACTTCACTTCTGCAGGGCCCTGCCACAGGCCCGTGCAGGGATCACGGTACATGACCATCATGGGTGCCTTAGACTCGGCCGTGCATTTGAGCAGGGGGAGAGTCCTGATCTGCAAAAATGCAGAAGTAATTTAAAACAAACAATGCCTTGGACAGTCTTTCTTGCATGTCATGGATGTCACTGAGCTTTTCAAGGTACCGTTTCAGGGTCTGATTCGCCCACTCAACTATTGCCTGTCCCGTTGGTGAATGGGGAATGCCAGTCACGTGTTTGACTCCCCATTGTTGACAGAATCGGAGAATTCTCTTACCTACATAGGCAGGCCCATTGTCTGTTTTTATTTGCTGAGGTACTCCCATGATGGCAAAGCAGCTAGTTAGATGCCGTACTACATGGGAACCCTTTTCTCCTGACTGGGCTGTAGCCCATAGGAATCTGCTATATGTGTCAATTGTGACATGCACATACTTTAGGCGCCAAAACTGCTGCACATGTGTGACATCCGTCTGCCACAATTCACAAGGGCCTAAGCACCAAGGGTTCACCCCAATCCCCAGTCCTGGCCCATGATGGCTACAGCTGGGGCAGGCCCTAACAATGCCTCTTGCTTCTTCCATTGTAATCTTAAATTGACGGAATAGTCCCTTGGCATTCTGGTGAAAAGTGTTGTGGGCCTCCCTGGCCTTTACGAAGTCACTCAGAGGTGCAGCAATGGAAACTAATTGATCTGCTCTATCATTGCCTTACCCCAACCCCTGAGACCATTTGTGACTCCGTATATGGATGATGGCATAAGCACACTCCCACTGGTGAATGGCCGCCTGCAGCTGATGCAGCAGGTCAAACAACCGCTGGTTTTGACATTCTCTGAGTTGAGCATCCTCAATGCACTTAACCACACCTGTGACATACATAGAATCAGAGATTACATTTAGTTCTGTGTGATGCCAGTTCTGAAAGGTCCAAACGACCACCGCCAGTTCTAAAGTTTGCAGTGAGTCCTCTGCTTCCACGGCTAATATCTGTTGGTGCCATTTCTCATCCTGCATCCAGGTTGCCGTGGCACGCCAAGACTTCTTTCCGGCGTCTGTAAAAACCGTTACTGCATTGGCCAGCGGACGCTCACTCCTTTTTGGTATCTTGATCCATTCTTGCTGGCTGATCCAGCACAGGGTGGTGGATTGCAGCTGTTCTACCTTGAGCTCCACAGCCTGAGACAGCAGGCTGGCTTGTAACGCCTGTGAATGCTGGAGATACCACTCAATATCCCGCCATTTTTATCAGCAAGTAGATGGTTCCAGGTTCCTGGGCCGTTAGTTGTAACACCCTCATACGACCCTTTTGAACCAACTCTGCTACATTTTCAATTTTCTGTTGAATAGTAGTTTTGGGTCGGATAGCGGTAAAAAGCCATTCCAATATTTTCACCTCCTCCCCCTTTTTCTTTTTGCACTGTGTCAGTGCACCCAAAAGTTGCTTAGGGCCTTGTAGTATTGTAAGATCTAAGGGAAGGTCTGGGTCTCGACGGTCAACACATCGCTGTACGATTTGTGTGCTAATGTGCTGAATGGTTAGCCGCTGATCCGACGTGGGTCGCACCGGCCGTGCTGGGTCGGTACCTTGCAAAAGGGATCTCAAGGTGTCAATGTCATTGTTTGAAATTCCCACAATGGGACGTAGCCATTGGATATCTCCAAGTAAGCGCTGCGCGTCATGCAAGGTTGATATTTGAATGTGAAGTTGCAGTTTTTGCAGTCGTACTTGGCCCTCCATAATATGTCAGCCTAAATATTTCCAAGCAGGGCGGCGCTGAATTTTTTCAGCCGCGATAACGAGTCCTTGCCTGCACAATTGCTGCTCCAGTAGTGTCTCTTGGTCCATAGTGAAGGGTTGATTTTGGGCGAATAAAATATCGCCCATATAGTGGTAAATTAATGTTCCTGGCCATTTTCGGCAAAGGGGCTGGAGCGCATTGGCCACAAACAGTTGACACAGGGCAGGGCTATTTTTCATGCCCTGTGGCAATACAGTCCATTCAAAGCGGCAAAAAGGTGCTGCTTTATTTGGCGTTGGCAAGGTAAAGGAAGAAGTTCTTTACTGTGAGAGTAGTGAGGCAGTGGAATGGGTTGCCCAAGGAAGATGTGAATGCTCCGTCCCTGGCAGTGTGCAAGGCCAGGTTGAACAAAGCCTTGGCTGACATGGTTTAGTGTGTGGTGTCCCTGTCCATTGCAGGGGGGTTGGAACTAGATGATCTTAAGATCCTTTCCAACCCTAACTGTTCTATGAATCTATGATTACAGGACTAGGCAGCAAACAAATTAAAGTGGTAGCAAACAAAAATTGAGATGAAAATCAGCACTCTGCATAAACAAACTTATTCAGTGATGATTTTTCCTGTCCCTGAATGCATAATTGGAATTGACATTTTAAAAGGATTGACTTTATGTTTACCTGATGGTAAGTATCAATTCAGAATCAGGATATACATATCAGCTCGGCCAGTTTTAGTTGGCAAAGTTAAAATGCCTCTGATAGAAATCCCATCTGCCACCAAGGTAATCACAATGAAACACTATTGTACAACAGGAGGACACAAAGAGATTTCACAGGGTATTAAAGATTTATTAGATATGGGAGTATTAAAACCAACTACTGCCTTTGTAATCCTATATGGCCTGTTAAAAAGAGTGATGGGACATGGCAAATAACAGTGGACTATGGGGAGCTTAACAAGTACACCCCACCACTAACAGCTGCGGTACCAGACACAGTTACTTTAATTAAAAAATACGACAGCACCCTGAAACTTGATATGCAGCGATTGATATAGGTAATGCCTTCTTTACAGTACCCATTGATGAGGAACATTGGGATCAGTTCGCTTTTACTTGGCAAGTTAGGCAGTATATGTTTAACCGCTTACCTCGAGGATGGCTCCATAGTCCCACCCTCTGCCACCAAACTGTGTGTCCTGGGTTCAGCAGTAGCAGTCGTGTTTTTTTCCTTTGTGGTAGCTGGTGCAGTGCTGTGTTTTCTGGCCCAGTCCAGTCAGAACTTTTACATATTGTAGAGGGGGACAAAGTTCCCGTGGCGCATATAAAGAATTTGCTGGGGAAGACAGTCTGGGTTATTCCTGCTTCAGGTAAAGGCAAACCCACTCGAGGGATTGCTTTTCCTCAGGGACCTGGATATACTTGGTGGGTAATGCGGGAAGATGGGGAAGTCCGATGTATACCTTAAGGGGATTTGATTTTAGGGGAAAACAGCCAATGAACTCAATTGTATGCTGTTGCCTGCTGTGTAGCACTTTTATAGCCCATCAACTAGATGTCTCCAGGTCACCAGCGACTGGCCCTGACTTCCCTCCAGCCATCATCCCAACAGAGAATGAACTTTGAACATCATGGACCGAATGGACTCGGCAGCATTATAGGGATTGGTCCATGCACTAAGAAAATGATCTTTTCCTCTTGGTCTGTATGTATATGGATGTATATATGTGGGAGAGCGATGGTGTATTGAAAATGTGGGATCTGAGCACGACGTGAATGGTATGGAATAAAGGGTGGATAATGTCCTGGGTTCAGCAGTAGCAGTCATGTTTATTTTTTCCTTTGTGGTAGCTGGTGCAGTGCTGTGTTTTGACTTCCAGCCTGAGAACAGTGTTGGTGAAGCCAATGTTTTCGGTTGTTGCTAAGTGATGTTTACCCTGACCAAGGACTCTGTGAGGCTCATGCTCTGCCAGGGAGGAGGGGAAGCTGTGAGGAAGCAGAGATGGGGCGCCTGACCCGGGCTAGCCAGGGAGGTATTCCATACCACAGCACGTCATGCCTGGGGTGGGGGGTAACTGGGAGTTACCCGGAAGGACAGGGGCTTCCGGGTGGAACTTGTTTTCTTGGCCGGTGGTATTGTATTCTCTTCCCTTGTTATTTTCCCTTATCATTGTTGTAGTTGGTAGTAGCAGTGGTGATTTGTGTTGTACATTGGTTGCTGGACTGTTCTGGTCTCAACCCGTAGGAGTTGCACTCTTTTGATCCTCCTCCCCGTTCCTCCGGGAGCGGGGAAGGGGAGAGCCCCGGTGGGGGGGGGGGGGGGGGCGGCCCTCGATTGTTGTCAGCTCGGCACCACTCACTGGGAGTGAGTGAACAAGTTGCCTGACGGGGTTTAAACCATGACACTGTGGCAGAACATTTGGACAAATTCGCATTGCCAAAGATGGTACAAATGATACATTATATTGATGACATAATGATTCAGGGAGAAACTGAGAAAGAAGTACAAGAACAATTAGAATTAGTGTTGCAGCATAAGAAAAATAAAGGATGGGAAATTAATCCAGACAAAATTCAAGAACCTGCCCAAACTGTGAAATTTTTAGGAATTCAGTGGCACTGTGGTTTATTGGCAAATATTGCCCAGAGCTAAGCAGAAGAGTTTAGATTTTGTTACCCCACAAAGTAAACTGGAAGCTCAGCGATTCATTGGTTTGTTTGGCTTTTGGCAACAACACATCCCTCAACTGGGGCAAATACTTGCTCCATTATATAAAGTAATGTGAAAGAAATATGAATTTGAGTGGGGAAATGAGCAGCTAAACAAGCAATTCAACAGGCTCTGGACCTCTGGGCAATACAGGCCGGAGAGGTGGAATTGAATGTCTCTATAAATTATAATTATGCTAATTGGAGTCTTTTGAAGAAGCAGGGTAAGAAGAAAGTGCTCTTAGGATTTTGAAACCAAAAATTATCTGAAGCTAGACAAAGATATACACCATTCAAGAAGCAGTTATTGGCATGTTACTGGGCCTTAGTGGAAATGGAACAAATGACAACGGGGCATGATGTGGCACTAAGGCCTAAAATTCTGATAATGCAGTGGGTAAACAGTTCTCCCAAGACGCCCAGGATAGGTCATGCTCAGGATGCTAGCATAATTAAATGGAAAGGGTATATCCAAGACTGAGCTAAAGTAGGAGTTGGGGGAGTGGCAGTGCTTCATGAGGAAGTTGCCAGTACCCTTGCAAGTGAACCAGAAAATGTAGATCACCTGGATAGCAAACAAGAATTATGGGTAAAATGGGGAAAACCCCTAGACCAATTGACAGGAGATGAAAGGAAGCATGCCTGGTTTACTGATGGGTCAGTGTCATGGTTTAAACCCAGTCAGATAATTCGTTCGCTCACTTCCCCCCCCGTTCGTGCCCTCCCCCTGCTCTCGGAGGGACGGAGAGGAGAATCAAAAGAATGCAACTCCCACGGGTTGAGATAAGAACAGTTTAGTAACTAAGGTATAACACAAATCACTACTGCTACCACCAATGATAATAATGATAAAGGAAATAACAAGGGAACAGAATACAACACCTCACCACCCGCTGACCGATAACTCGCCCCCCAAGCCCGACCAAGCTCCGACCGATACCTCCTCCAACCCTGCAGTCTCCCAGCCCTTCCGGCTCACTCCCAGTTACATCCTGGGCATGACGTGCTGTGGTATGGAATAGCTCTTTGGTCAGTTTGGGTCAGGTGTCCTGTCTCTGCTTCCTCTCAGCTTCCCCTCCTCCCTGGCAGAGCATGAGGCTCACAAAGTCCTTGGCCAAACCAAAACATCTCTATCAGCTCTGTTCCCGAGCCAAAAGTCAAAACACTGCACTGCACCAGCTACCAAGGAGGAGAAACATGACTGCTACTGCTGAACCCAGGACATTATCCACCCCTTATTCCATACCATTCACGTCATGCTCAGATCCCACATTTTCAATATACCATCACTCTTATCTCGGTGCACTCTTATCTTAGTGCATGGACCAGTCCCTATAAAGCTGCTGCGTCCATCTGGTCCATGTCAGGCTCCATCTCTTGTAACAGTCTTCCAGAGCAGGAGAGACTGTGTGCAGTGTTCACACTCGTGAATAACCTGGGCAATAGTGTCCATTGTTAAGTCCACCCCTCGATCATGAGTCCATCTCTGTGTTGCATCTCTGCTCTGATGGCCTGAAGTGCCATGGGCCCACCAGGCTTAAAATAATTCACTGTCCCCTTAAGCAGTTTCTGCAGCTTGTTGCTGGGGACTCCATACAGCTGCCTTCCATCTCCGACGCTTCCAAAGCACTGGAGGGGCCCAGTGGACTAGATACTTGCCCATACTGTCCCACACACCCTGCCACTCATGACTCTCCAGCCTTGGGGAAAATCTCTTGGTCCCCCTATATTGTTGTCTAACCCCAGACAAGACCCAAACCTGACTCTGCTTAACTGTTGAGATCAGACAAAATGGTTGTGGGTAGAACACAGTCTGTGTGTGTGCCACCATGCTGATCCCCATCACAATCAGCAGGCAGGTCCCAAGGATACCCAAAGGCCATTCAGAGCCTTCATAACTCTCAAACGATGCTGCTGTGCTTGTCACTGGGGCTGGTGTAGCTGCTGTGCTTGCCGGCTCTCCCACCGCCAGCTTCTCTTTTCCCGATTCCAGCTCTTCCTCCTCTGCCTTGCTGGGAAATGCTGCGTGGTCTCCTGCATCCTCCTGGGGCTCGGCGGGCGGCTTCCGGGGGATGCTCTCGGCCGTCTCAGGGCGGGGCTCGGCCGCGGGGCTCGGCTCGGCCGCCGGACTCGGCTCCTCCGCCGGGCTCGGCTCTTCCGCGGGGCTCGGCTCCTCCGCCGCCTTCTCCCTCTGCTCGGCAGCCGCTTCCTTCTGCTCCTCGACCGCCCCGGCCTCCTCCACCCGCAGCCGTCCCTTCGCGGCCTCCGGCCCCGCTCGCGCCGCCGCTTGGTCCCCGGGGCTGCTCTCCCGGGCCGCTTCAGCAGCCGCCGGCTCCCGGGACCGCTCCCCCTCAGTTCCCTGCAGCCTCACGAAGATGGAGAGTAGGGCGAGGGCCAGGACGGTGAAGAGCAGCCGGACGGCCAGGTACAAGTCCGCGGCCACGTCCGTCCCGCCCTGCTGCTGGAGCCCACCCGTATTACAAGCCATTGCCATAAAGCACAGTGAGGCAAGAACCTTAGCCCAAGCCCCACACTTGATAAACACTATCACAGCAAATACCGGCTCTACGTAAGTTACAACGGTCTGAAGCTGTGAGATCAAGAAGAACAACTCTGATACCCAATAAATCAGCATTGTGACGAATGACTATTAATCCAGTCAAATCTGTCGTTATCTCAACCCTTCGTGCCCCACGTTGGGCGCCAAAAAGAACTGTCGTGGTTTAAACCCAGTCAGGTAATTCGTTCGCTCACTTCCCCCCCTTTCTTGCCCTCCCCCTGCTCTCGGAGGGACGGAGAGGAGAATCAAAAGAATGCAACTCCCACGGGTTGAGATAAGAACAGTTTAGTAACTAAGGTATAACACAAATCACTACTGCTACCACCAATGATAATAATGATAAAGGAAATAACAAGGGAACAGAATACAACACCTCACCACCCGCTGACCGATAACTCGCCCCCCAAGCCCGACCAAGCTCCGACCGATACCTCCTCCAACCCTGCAGTCTCCCAGCCCTTCCGGCTCACTCCCAGTTGCATCCTGGGCATGACGTGCTGTGGTATGGAATAGCTCTTTGGTCAGTTTGGGTCAGGTGTCCTGTCTCTGCTTCCTCTCAGCTTCCCCTCCTCCCTGGCAGAGCATGAGGCTCACAAAGTCCTTGGCCAAACCAAAACTGCAGGAGACCACGCAGCATTTCCCAGCAAGGCAGAGGAGGAAGAGCTGGACTCAGGAAAAGAGAAGCTGGCGGTGGGAGAGCCGGCAAGCACAGCAGCTACACCAGCCCCAGTGACAAGTACAGCAGCATCAACTGAGAGTTCTGAAGGTTTTGAGTGGCCTTTGGGTATCCTTGGGACCTGCCTGCTGATTGTGATGGGGATCAGCATGTTGGCACACACACAGGCTGTGTTCTACCCACAACCATTTTGTCTGATCTCAACAGTTAAGCAGAGTCAGGTTTGGGTCTTGTCTGGGGTTAGACAACAATATAGGGGGACCAAGAGATTTTCCCCAAGGCTGGAGAGTCATGAGTGGCAGGGTGTGTGGGACAGTATGGGCAAGTATCTAGTCCACTGGGCCCCTCCAGTGCTTTGGAAGCGTCGGAGATGGAAGGCAGCTGTATGGAGTCCCCAGCAACAAGCTGCAGAAACTGCTTAAGGGGACAGTGAATTATTTTAAGCCTGGTGGGCCCATGGCACTTCAGGCCATCAGAGCAGAGATGCAACACAGAGATGGACTCATGATCGAGGGGTGGACTTAACAATGGACACTATTGCCCAGGTTATTCACGAGTGTGAACACTGCACACCGTCTCTCCTGCTCTGGAAGACTGTTACAAGAGATGGAGCCTGACATGGACCAGATGGACGCAGCAGCTTTATAGGGACTGGTCCATGCACTAAGATAAGAGTGCACCGAGATAAGAGTGATGGTATATTGAAAATGTGGGATCTGAGCATGACATGAATGGTATGGAATAAGGGGTGGATAATGTCCTGGGTTCAGCAGTAGCAGTCATGTTTCTCCTCCTTGGTAGCTGGTGCAGTGCAGTGTTTTGACTTTTGGCTCGGGAACAGAGCTGATAGAGATGTTTTGGTTTGGCCAAGGACTTTGTGAGCCTCACGCTCTGCCAGGGGGGAGGGCAAGCCAGGAGGAAGCAGAGACAGGACACCTGACCCAAACTGACCAAAGAGCTATTCCATACCACAGCACGTCATGCCCAGGATGTAACTGGGAGTGAGCCGGAAGGGCTGGGAGACTGCAGGGTTGGAGGAGGTATCGGTTAGCCGGAAGGGCTGGGAGACGGCAGGGTTGGAGGAGGTATCGGTCGGAGCTTGGTCGGGCTTGGGGGCCTAGTTATCGGTCAGCTGGTGCTGAGGTGTTGTATTCTCTTCCCTTGTTATTTCCTTTATCATTATTATCATTGGTGGTAGCAGTAGTGATTTGTGTTATACCTTAGTTACTAAACTGTTCTTATCTCAACCCGTGGGAGTTGCATTCTTTTCGATTCTCCTCTCCGTCCCTCCGAGAGCAGGGGGAGGGCAAGAAAGGGGGGGAAGTGAGCGAACGAATTACCTGACTGGGTTTAAACCACGACACAGGGCAAATCTGACAAACGGATTGTATAGGTCCTCTGCCGGCCCAATTACCTTTGAGTCCTGGCATCAGCTACAACAGGGCTTCTCAACTGTAAGTGGGGGCCTGGATGATGATTCAGTAGTATTTGGTGATGTATTTCTTCTTAATCTCTGTTCTCTCTATGCAGTAATGATTTGATGCATTGCTAATTTTCCTCTGTACTTCACTTATATATATATCTATCTCCAATGTGTTTTATTGTACTTATTTACTATATTCAGATATATACCTGATCCACATTAGTGTGCTTGTTTGCTTCAGTGTGCTTATTCACTTTAGTGTGCTTGTTTAATTGTGCATGTTATACAGATAGCATGTGGTAGTTTTGTTGCATACCCTGCCTTTCAGCAGAACACCTCCTATTCTCTTGAGTTCTTCAAAGCTGCTGTACACTGCAAGTACAGTGATCATTCAACACACAAAAGCAATTAAGGGAAACAAGGAAGACAATCTGACTTAGGCTCGCTGTGAAATTGCATCAGTTCAGTGGTTCAGCTCAGCATCAGCCATTCTCAGTTGCTGTCCCTGTAATTGATGGGAACCTAGCTGAGAGTCAATTTCCTCTCGTGACTGAGAGATATAACAAAGGATGCCACAGTGTATTTGAAAGAATATATATGTTTATGTTCATCGTGACTCTTTGTCAGAGACAGGAAAACATAGGTGTGCATCTGTTCTATGACCTTCATATTTGGTGGCACTGGAGTGCCTGGCCAATGCTCTCAGAGTGGACAACGGTGAGATCATGAGAAACTGCATGGTCCCATGAATAAACAATTAGAGATCTGGCATAAAGCCAGTTGTATTTCTAAGGGTATAAAAGCAGGAGCCTCTTGTGGCCAAATTCAAAGCCTCACCTATGGGTGGATGCGCTATGTCGGAATTTTCCCAGTTATATGAGACTCCTAGCATCAGCTTCAACGGGGCTTCCCAGCTGGAGGTGTGGGCCTGGATGATGATTCAGTGGTAACTGGTGATGTATTCCTTCTAAATCGCTGTTCTTTCTATACAGTAATGGTTTAATGCTTTGCTAACTTTCTTCAGTACTTTACTTATATACCTATATCTCTGATTTGCTTTATTGTACTTATTCACTATGTATATAGATATATTTATCTAATTCACATTAGTGTGTTTGCTTTAGTGTGCTTATTGGCTTTGGTGTGCTTGTTTATTAAATTCTGCATATTATACAGCTAGTGTGTGGTCACTTTGTGGCATACCCTGTCAGCAGAACAGGCCCCTGCCCACAGCAAGAGTTGTGATGTAGTTCTACAGAACGAATCAGTCCCTTCCCCCTCTTCAAGAAATCCCTCCCTGGCCTCCAGCTGCCAGATGGAAGTGACAGCCAAGGGTCAGATCTTCCTTTGTTACCAACATGCATGTATTGATCTGTGTCTCCCCAAAGCACAGAACTCCAGCTCAACCTCTGCTCTCAGACCACACACCGGTTTAGGTCCTGGGGCAAACAAAATATTGAAGCCTCATAACTGAGACCACAGTGCACAATATTCCCTTTCTCTTTACTTCCCCAGCTGGTTTCTTACGTTTACCAATGGATAACTCTTCACAGCAGCCTTTATACCACGGCTGTGAGAGTCAGAGCAAGCTGAGAGGAGGGAAGATGTGAGATGATAAGGTGGTAATGCATTTTTTCATTTCTTTAGCTCCCAGGCCCTTGATTATTGCTGGGACATGGCAACATTATCTTTCTTCATATCCTGGCTGGTCCTGACCTTATATTTTAACACCAAAACTCTCAAATTCTGCTCTACTGTCCCAAAGAACAGACAACTATAGAGAATAGGAGAGAAGAGTGAGCTAAATGGTAGATAGGAAAAAAAAATATATCCTCGTTATGACCTGCTTTTCCTGCTTCTCCATGTTTACGGGCTACATTTTTGTTGGTGTGATTCAATAGTCTACATCTGCTTACAGAGGGATAGCATCACAAGCATAGTAAATACCTGTGTCCCTAGTTGTAATTTGCATCCTCCAACACAATGCCATTGCCAGCATCTCCTCAGCCATGCTGTGTGAGCACTGCCCCAAATGTTTTGGCCAAATCTGACAAGCTACAAGAAACTGCTGTAGAAGAGTTGTCTAATTTCATATATGTAGGGGGCAGAGCAGCTCCACTGGCTGGATTGGAAGATGGCCACCTGTCCACAAACTACTGGAAACCACAGACAGACATCTTTGACAGATACAGCTGAAGTCTGCACTCATCTCTGCCTTCCAATCATTATCTGCCAGGTCAATAGCCTCCAGCAAAGGTGGATTATCACCATTAGATAGAATGGCTTAGGGAGTGTTTACACATCTTCTGCTGCAATACAGAAACCTCTGGCAGAGATAAGTTTCTGGAAGCAGCAGACTCTCCCACTAGCTCAGCAAAATGAGTTTCAGTTAATGGACCAAGAACCTCTGAAGTATGTGAGATGATGCAAAAGCAGAAATACTGCAGTGTGGATGGAAGAATTCTACAGCTGCTCCTACCTATGTGACCAGGATGTGGGCAATGCAAAGTACAGGCAGAGGCAAGAAGCAACTCTTGGCCCTTCATCCCATCTCAATAAATGTGTCCCAGTGAAATGAACCTGTTTGATTTAGTGACATTCTACCTGTACTTTGCACAGGTACACACTGCTGGCCAACAAATTAACAAAGGCCTTTAACTGCGGCCTGAGAAAACGCTGCTGGTGCCATTGAAACTGACTCATCACAAAAGCAGTCCCTGTGTCCCAAAACTTGTCTGAAGTACCTGAATCAGCAGCTACTTCTCTGATTGGATGAGTTACAATGAGAAAGGGTATTTTCAGAACAGTTTTAGGTATGGATATGTGCTAACCACTGGTAGTAAGAAAAATCATAAAGACTTGGAAGAATGGTACAGATTTTCAAGGCATGTAATATCCAGTTGTCTCCAATAAGCAACAACAGCTAAAGCCAGTAGTGAATACTGGGAAGCCTCTGCTGTTGTTTCAAATATTGTCTTATTTTAACACAATATTGCTTTTATTTGCACACAAAATCCAGCCTCTTTCCTACACTGGTGACTTTATGCCTTCTAGAATGCAGTACTGTAAGAAACACTCAACATTATGATGAGCACAAGACCTATTCCAAAGAACTGGTGATGACATGATATTGTCAGCACCAGTTTTAATGCCCATTCAGCTAGGATGCTGATCAGAGCAGGGGACCTTCCCCACAGATGTACAGCAATAGAAGGTCTCCGTTGGCTCAAGTAAAAATACCAACATATGTATTAAAGGACATTCAAAGAAACAGTAAGCTATATTTCAGAAAGGTCTATGCAAATGGAAAATCAGGTACATTGTTATAAGTATCAGGCAGGCTTTTATATGTATGACAGAAGATGCTGGTGTGTCCAAGTTCCTCTCACTCTCAAGTTTTTTGTGTGTTCCATACAAGCAAGCTGCCTTCTTCTGGTCCCACCATCTGCCACATGAATTCACAGGAATCTGATGACACAGAGAAGTCTGCAGATGTTTTTGGTGCTAAACTCCTTCCCTGAACATCCATATACAACACTCCATGCATGTGCTCCTCAGCGCTGTGCACAGTGACCCTCCCCCAAAGAGCACTCAATCTGAAAGCTGCATGGAAGAACAGTAGTGTAGCATGAGGTGAGACAGTGAACGTGGTTCCTGCCAGCATTCAGTAATGAATCAAGTTGAACCATTTGCTTCAGCAGCTTATAGACTCACCCTAGTTAAATTTATAATACTTAAGTGGGAAAGCTAAGGCCCAGTTAGAATTAAACTTGGCTAGGGATATTAAAGATAACAGGAAGGGATTCTACAGGTACATACCAAATAAAAAACAGACTAGGGAGAATGTAGGCCCCCTCAGGAAGCTCACGGGAGAACTAGCTACACAGGATTTGGAGAAGGCTGAGGTTCTGAATGACTTCTTTGCCTCGGTCTTCACTGGCAAAGGCTCTGACCACACCACCCAAGGCTTGGAAGGCAGACGCAGGGACTGTGAGAATGAAGACCTTGGGCGCACTGTAAGAGAGGATCTGGTTTGAGACCATCTTAAAAATCTGAACGTGCACAAGTCCATGGGTCCTGATGAAATCCACCCATGGGTCCTGAAGGAGCTGGTGAATGAAGTTGCTAAGCCACTGGCCATCATATTTGAAAAATCATGGCAGTCAGGTGAAGTTCCTGACGACTGGAAAAAGGGTAATATAACCCCCATTTTCAAGAAGGGGAAAATATATGACCAAGAGAATTACAAACCAGTCAGTCTCACCTCTGTGCCTGGCAAAATCTTGGAGCAGATTCTCCTGGAAGGCATGCTAAGGCACATGAAAATCAACAAGGTGCTTGGTGACAGCCAGCATGGCTTCATTAAGGGGAAATCCTGGCTGACCAATTCGGTGGCCTTCTATGATGGGGCTAGGGAACTGATAGACAGGGGTAGAGCAGTTGACGTCATCTACCTGGACTTGTGCAAAGCGTTCAACACTGTCCCTCACGACATCCTTGTCTCTAAATTGGATTGACATCAATTTAATGGATGGACCACTAGGTGGATAAAGAACTGGCTGGATGGCCGCACACACAGAGTTGTGGTCAATGGCCTTCTACAATGGGGCTAAGGAACTGACCGACAGTTGACGTCATCTACCTGGACTTGTGCAAATTGTTTCACACTGTTTCGCATAACATCCTTGTCTTTAAATTGGAGAGACATCAATTTGATAGGTGGACCGCTCGGTAGATAAAGAACTGGCTGGACGGCCACATGCAAGGAGTTGTGGTCAATGTCCAGCTGGAGACCAGTAACGAGTGGTGTCCATCAGGGATCGGTGTTGGGACCGGTCTTGTTCAACATCTTCGTCACTGACATGGACAGTGGGATTGAGTGCGGCTTCAGCAAGTTTGCCGATGACACCAATCTGTGTGGTTCGGTTGATACCCTGGAGGGAAGGAATGTCATCCAGAGGGACCTTGACACACTTGTGAGGTGGGCTGATGCCAATCTCATGAAGTTTAGCCACGCCAAGTGCAAGGTCCTACACCTGGGTGATGAGCAATCCCAGGCACAGCTACAAGTTGGACAAAGAAAAGATTCAGAGCAGCCCTGTGGAGAAGGACTTAGGGGTGTTGGCTGATGAGAAAGAGAACATGAGCTGGCAGTGTGCACTTGCAGCCCAGAAAGCCAACCCTATCCTGGGCTGCATCAAAAGGAGCGTGACCAGTAGGTCGAAGGTGATCCGGCCCCTTTACTCTGATCTTGTGAGACCTCACCTGGAGTATTGTGTGCAGTTCTGGTGTCCTCAACGTAAAAAGGACATGGAACTGTTGGAACAAGTCCAGAGAAGGGCCACGAGGATGGTCAGGGGACTGGAGCACCTCCCGTATGAAAACAGGCTGAGGAAGTTGGGGCTGTTCAGCCTGGAGAAGAGAAGGCTGCGTGAAGACCTCATAGCAGCCTTCCAGTATCTGAAGGGGGCCTATAGGGATGCTGGAGAGGGACTCTTCGTTAGGGACTGTAGTAAGGGACAAGGGGTAATGGGTTAAAACTTTAACAGGGGAAGTTTTGATTGGATATAAGGAGGAAATTCTTTCCTGTTAGGGTGGTGAGGCCCTGGAATGGGTTGCCCAGGGAGGTTGTGAATGCTTCATCCCTGGCAGTGTTCAAGGCCGGGTTGGATGAGGGCTTGGGTGATATGGTTTAGTGTGCGGTGTCCCTGCCCGTGGCAGGGGGGTTGGAACTTGATGATCTTAAGGTCCTTTCCAACCCTAACTATTCTATGATTCTATGATTTTATGACTGTTGTGAATTAGTTTAGGGCTGCTACTGTAAAATGTCTTACTTTCTCACATATTATAGGTAGTGAAATTTATTATTTACCCTGGCTTTTATTCTCTGTCACTGCAATAAAAAACTCCCAACACTTTGCAGCGATATAAATGGCTTCCTATCAACATGAATAGCGTCAGTCTGTGGATCTGTATCTGCTTTCACTCGAGCTCAAGTAAATCAGAAGTTAACAAATATGAATTATTATACTGATACAAGTTCAAGAATGAAGGAATCAGACCTAGACATTGATTATACATGCCCTTTGCTAATGAAACCAGCTCTGCTGCTGTTTATACCCTAAGTGAATGCTATCACAATCATTTGGATACAATAAACAGCTCTTGCATATGAATGACTGCTAAAGAGGGAAAAAAAAAGAGGTGTATAATGGCCACACTAAAAGGCTTTGATAACATCACAACAACTTTATAAACCTGCAGTAATACAAGTGAACATTCAACAGACCACAAGCAACAAAGAAAGACATGGATGACTCCATCAGCCATTAAGTCTGCTGTGCCCTGATCTAACAACATGGTTCAAAGTTAAAAACAAGGAAATTTGTCAACAAGCAGTTCCTCAACTCAGAAGAATCCCCAGTTGTAGCTTTTTCTCTGCCCCTATTTAGGAGTGTCAAACAGACCATGAATGGGGAGGATCCCGAGCAGACAATAGCGGACAATTCCAAATCAATAAAACCAGTCCTTTGTGGAAGAGGCTTAGTCTGTATCAGTTTTACTTTATGCTAGGGACTGGAGCTGATATGTGCCATCAGACTGTAGGGTATAAAGGAAAATAAGCAGTTCATCTCCTCCTGCACCCAGACCTTCCAGGCTTGTTCAAAACACAGCAAAGCAGGACCCTGTGAATCTAGTGGTCCTGAGGAGTGAAATTCAGAGTGCCTTTCTGTGGCTGTGTAAAGATGGTCTTTAGCAATGGGAGTTACATGGAGAATCAGTAATACATTAGATGAATATTCATCATTCAAAAGTAGGATTAAGAAGTAAATGACAGCTTGAGGATGTAACTTATAAGACAGAATGCCACAGTCCCACACCATTTAAAGAGCGCCTTCTCAAACTGCTCCCGTACTTCACACCCACTTTTCACCTTCCCTTAAATGTTAAAGAACTGAGGAATAGAATCATATAATCATAAATACAGAACTAGTTTCCATTGTTAGTAATAGGTGAAATTGTGTGTTGAAACAATAATACAGAGAGAAAAGATGATTATATTTGAAAATCTGTTAATCAGTAGAGGGGCTTTATGTATTAGGAAAGTTTAAGAACAAGCTGAAATTCTTCTGTTGTGTATCTTAGTTACTTTATAACTAAGCATTACAATGGTAGCTATAACAATAAGCAATGAACATAGCCATATATGGGAAAGCGTATATGGGTGGATTTAGGGAGTACTGTGAAACTCTACCAAAGCAGAACTCACGAAAGTACCAGGAGTAGTCAAGTGAAAATAAGAGAATGCTGGCATCCACGTAATGGTTGGGACATGTCCAAGGAACAAAAAGTGAACAGGACAAGCTGAGGAAGACTTCTTACTTCATCCGAGGAAGACTCCTTACTTCATCAGGACGACCACCAGAGGGGGCTGCGCAAGCGCAAAAGAGGCTGATGTCGTAATAGACTGATGTGGCAATCCTTGATGCATATGTATTAGTCAGTGATGTAATCTGTGTTGAATATGTATTAGTGATGACATTTTTAGTGTATAAATTGCGAGCGTGATGTGACGGGGTTGAAGCCAGATTTGGGTGGGTGCCCCTGGTTTCCCAGCACTGCAATAAAGCACCTCATATAACCATTCCGGTGGTTATGTGCCAGTTCTTACGCTAACACCATTACCAATAAGGGCACTTCATACACATCTTTACCAGATTCACATTTTGCTTTATCAGTGAATTCAATGGTTTTCAGTAATTAATGTATTGAAATTTTCTTTTTAAAAACTTCTTATTTTAATCTCATGAACTGCAACATACCCTAACATATTTATTCTAGTTCCATCCTTAAAAAAATCTGCTTTTTGGCATGTGTTCAAAGCATCAAGTATTCCCATAAACTACAAGTGCAAATATATCTCATAAAATGCTTTGCACACAGAGAACTGAGGGGACATTTAAGAAAACACCACTGCACAGAGCAGTGACATAGATTACAGGGGAGATTTGTTTTATATATCAGTATTCAAAACCAGTTTCTTTCTGCCCAAACCAGTATTTTTTCAGAGGACTCTGCTGAGTTGTGCAACAGGAAAGTCTCTTTGTACTACAAATTTTCTGGCTTTTAAGGGTCTCAGTTTAACAGAAAATTTAAGGACTAAGAAAAAAATAATAACAGAAGAAAAGATAGAAACCAAATTAAAGCATGTGAAGTAACTCAAAGCACTCTACCCATGGCTGGTAATACCCATTTTCTAGACATGGGAAAAGATGGAAAGAAATTCAGTTAACCTGCCTAAATTCACATCCAAAGTCAACAGGACAGTCAGGCACAGACCCCTATTTCTACCTCCCAGCCCAAGCTACAGTTCTTAGAAATGGGGGGGGAAAAAAGTCAAAAAAAGCATAGTCGTATAAAAGAGAGAGTAGGAGAGAACAATCTCACTGAGGTAAATACTTGTTTCTGGAGATTACTGCCTGTCTCACCAGTACCCTAGTGACCACCCTGTCTGTACTCATAATTAAGGCAAGCCCCTCTGTAACTGCATGAGGTCATGTTTTTGTTTCAAACAGCAGTAAATTACCATGCTTGTTTTCACTCCTCTGCAGAGATTTCCTCAAAAATTAGATTATCTCTAGGGCATAGTTTGCTATTTTGTCATTTTCAATATCACTCTCAGCATAGCAGGAAAGAAAGACAAAAAAACCCAAAACAAAACAAAAAAAACACAACCCAAACCAAAAAAATAGCATTTAGGGTTTGTGAAACAATGATATTCATGTATTAGTGTGGGAAAAAGAGTGAAAGAAACAGATCCTCCTGAAACTGCTAATTTTCTATATCCTTTAAGGATTAGATCCAAGTTTATAATTTCAGTGAGCAATTACCTAAATAGAAATGCTCTAATTGCACAAGGATTGTGTTATCTCTGGAGTGTTACTTCTTTCAAGTATTCTGCTGTTTATTTATATTCAGCTAAATAAAAGGTACACTGAGCTACACAGCAATTTATACTGCAGTAGGGACATTACCATTGGCACACAGGAGATTGCTGATAGCACAGAAAACCGTCTAGGCTGTTCTAATTTACTAGAACATTCCAGTATGTTTTATAAACTCACAGTTGAGCAAAGAAAACAAATCCATTCATCCTGGATGATTGTCAATGTTTTGCCTCAAAAGTGGAGAGATATCAATTTGATAGATGGACCACTCAGTGGATAAAGAACTGGCTGGATGGCCGCACACAAGGAGTTGCGGTCAACAGCTCAGTGTTCAAATGGAGACAAGTAATGAGTAGTGTCCCTCAGGGATCGGTGTTGGGACCGATCTCGTTCAACATCTTTCTCAGCGACATGGACAGTGGGATTCAGTGCACCCTCAGAAAGTTTGCCAATGACACCAAGCTGTGTGGTTTGGCTGATGCACTGGAGGGAAGGAATGCCATCCAGAGGGACCCTGACATGCTTGTGAGGTGGGCTGATGCCAGCCTTATGAAGTTTAGCCATGCCAAGTGCAAGGACCTACAGCTGGGTCGGAGCAATCCCAGGCACAGCTACAGGTTGGGCAAATAAAAGATTCAGAGCAGCCCTGTGGAGAAGGATCTGGGGATGTTGGTCGATGAGAAACTTAACATGAGGTGGCAGTGAGTGTTTGCAGCCCAGAAAGCCAACCGTATCTTGGGCTGCATCAAAAGGAAGTAATCCTGCCCCTCGACTCTGCTCTCATGAGACCTCACCTGGAGTACTGTGTGCAGTTCTGGTGTCCTCAACATAAAAAGGACACGGAACTGTTGGAACAAGTCCAGAGGAGGGCCATGTGGATGATCAGGGAACTGGAGCACCTCCCGTTTGAAGATAGGCTGAGAAAGTTGGGGCTGTTCAGCCTGGAGAAGAGAAGGCTGCATGGAGAACTCATAGCAGCCTTCCAGTATCTGAAGGGGGCCTATAGGGATGCTAGAGAAGGACTCTTCATTAGGGACTGTAGTAGTAGGACAAGGGGTAACAGGTTAAAACTTAAACAGGACTTGTGGTTTAAGAACAGTAGGCAACTCACCCACGCTGCCGCTCGCTCACTTCCCCCCTCCCCCTTCCTCCCCCCACTCCTGCAGGGATGGGGAGGAGAATCAAAAGAATGAAACTCCAATGGACTGATATAAGACCAGTCCAGTAACTAAGTTATAAAACAAAACCACTACTGCTACCACCAATAACAGTAACGATAAGGGAAACAAGGGAAGAGAATACAACCACACACCACCCGCCAACCGATACCCATACTGACCAAGCAGTGATCCAGTCTTTCCAGGTAACTCCCCCCTGTTCATATACTGGGCATGATGTGCTGTGGTATGGAATACCTCTTTGGGTAGTTTAGGTTAGGTGTCCTGTCTCTACTTCCTACCAGCTTCCCCTCCTCCCTGGCAGAGCCTGAGGCTCAGAAAGTCTTTGGGCACAGTAAACATTACTGCGCAGAAACTGAAAACATCAGTGTTATCAGCACTGTTCCCAGGCTGAAAGTCAAAACCACAGCACTGCGCCAGCTACTAAGAAGGAGAAAAATGACTGCTACTGCTGAACCTAGGACAGTATCCATCCCTTATTCCATACCATTCACGTCATGCTCAGATCCCACATTTTCAATATACCATCACTCTTATCTCATATATATGTATACATATTTATATATGCATCCACAGAGAGAGAGAGAGAGATTGTTCCTTAGTGCATGGACCAATCCTTATAAAGCTACTGAGTCCATCTGGTCCATGATGTCAGGCTCCATCTTTTGTAACAGTCTTTTAGAGCAGGAGAGACAGTGTGCAGTGTTGGATCATTGCCTGCTTATGATACCACAGAACTCATATGGTTTCATCAAAGTTCAATCTTTGTTGGGATGACAGTCAGAGCGAAGCCAGGGCCAGTCGCTGGTGAGCTAAAGATATCTAGTTGGTGAGCTATAAAAGTGCTACACAGCAGGCAACAGCATGCAGTTAAGTTCAATGGCTGTTTTCCCGTTAAATCAAACCCCCTTGAGGTACACATCGGACTTCCCCATCTTCCCACATTACCCACCAAGTATATCCAGGTCCCTGAGCAAAAGCAATCGCACGAGCGGGTTTGCCTTTACCTGAAGCAGGAATAACCCAGACTGTCTTCCCCAGCAAATTCTTTATGGGCACCACAGGAACTTTTTCCCCTTCTACAATATGTACAAGTTCTGACTGGGCTGGGCCAGCCCTGTTGGCGGATCCTCTGGTGTTGACCAACCAGGTAGATTTTGATAAATGTGTATCCCAACGTTTGAAAGTCCCACCACCCTTTACTCTTAGTGTAGTTTTTAACAACCCATTGCATCATTCAATTTTCCCGGAGGCTGGTGCATGTAGGGGATGTGATATACCCACTCAATGCGCTTTGGCTTTGGAGCAACCAGATGATGATGTGCTCCCCTGGTTGACGAGTAAAATCTTCTCGCATATTCCGTAGCTCGGTTGAGATTCGAGTTCAAGAGGTCACCTCTTCTTCTTCTTCTTCGTCATGTGATGACTCCTGATCAGATGCTAGACCGGGTGGTGAATACATTGTTTCTTCACCTTGCTTCGCCCTTCTTGCCTCTTTTTTGCTTTTCTCTTGCGTACAGGGGCAACCGATATTGGTATGAATTGGTCCTCTGGTTTAGCTGCAGTGATTATCAGTGTGGTTTGAGTAGCGACTGTACTTGTTGCTGGGGGTGGTGTAGCTGCTGTACTTGTTGCTGGGGCTGGTGTTCCTGCTGTGCTTGGAGCTGGAGTAGCTGCGCTGTCTGTTGCAGTTAAAGTTTGTGCAGCTGCTGTGCTTGTCCTTGGGGCTTGTGTAACTGCTGTGCTTGGAGCTGGAATAGCTGCACTCTCTGTTGTTTTGCCATCAGATCCAGGGACATTTTTTCCTTTTGAATGTGCTGGACAATATTGAACAGGGCTCTGAAAGCATAGGCCAGGCCGCCGCACATTGCCGTGATTTGTCCCTCTCTGGTATGACCAGAATGACAACACACCTTATTTAAGTGTTTTACTAATTTTTTTTTATTTTGCACTTGTTCAGGGATGAAGTTGCAACTCACTGGAGGGGCCCACTGGCCTAGATACTTTCCCATACTATCCTACACACCCTACCACTCATGACTGTCCAGTCTGGGGGAAAATCTCTTGGTCCTCCTACATTGTTGTCTAACCCTAGACAAGACCCAAACCTGACTCTGCTTAACTTATGAGATCAGATGAAATGATCATGAGTAAAACACACTCTGTATGTGTGCCAACATGGTAATCCCCATCACAATCATTAGACAGGTCTCAAGGGTACTCAAAGGCCACTCAAAATGTTCAGAACTCTCAAATGATGCTGGGGGGGGAACATAAAGGAACATCTCCTTCACAGGTTGACCACCCGAGGAGGGGAAAAAATATGTGTAATTGCTAAGCACTTCCATATTATACCTCCCAAAGTATAGAGGTGGTGACCACACAGGGAATGCAAGCCAGATCAGTTTCACTGTCAGTGATTCTATTGTATTACAACTCATTACCATAAACTACAAGGAAACAAGAACCTTAGCCTAAGGCCCCCAGCCTGCAAGCCCTAGCACAGCAAATACTGGCTCTAAGTAAGGTACGATGCGCTGAAACAGAGATCAAGAGCAACAACTTTGAGAGCCAAGAAATCAGATCTGTTGTTATCTCAACCCTTCGTGCCCCACGTTGGGCACCAAAAAGAACTGTCGTGGTTTAAGCCCAGCCGGCAACTCTGAAATACACAGTCTCTCGCTCACTTCCCCCCCCCCCCCCCCTTCCTCTCCCCCACTCCCGAAATGATGGGGAGGAGAATTAAAAGAATGAAACTCCCACAGGTTTAGATAAGAACAGTCCAGTAACTAAAGTATAGCACAAAATGACTACTGCTACCACCAATAACAGTAATGATAAGGGAAACAACAAGGGAAGAGAATACAACAGCTCACCACCCGCTGGACAATACCCAGCCGGACCCAAGCAGTGATCCAACCCTTCCAGGTAACTGCCCTCAGATAATATACTGGGCAGGGCATGCTTTCATATGGAATACCTCTTTGGTTATTTTGGGTCAGGTATCCTGTCATTGCTTCCTCCCAGCTTCCCCTCCTCCCTGGCAGAGCATGAGACTCAGAAAGTCTTTGGTCAGAGTAAACATTCCTGAGCAGCAACTAAAAACATCATTGTTATCAGTGTTGTTCCCAGGCTGAAAGTCAAAGCACAGCACTGCACCAGGTACTAAGAAGGAGATAAATGGCTGCTACTGCTGAACCCAGGACAATAGGGGAAGTTTAGATGGGATATAAGGAGTAAGTTCTTTACTGTAAAGGCAATGAAGCACTGGAATGGGTTGCCCAGGGAAGTTGTGAATGCTCCATCTCTGGCAGTGTTCAAGGCCAGGTTGGACAAAGCCTTGGGTGCACATGGTATAGTGTGAGGTGTCCCTGCCCATGGGAGAGGGTTTGGAACTAGGTGATTTTAAGGTCCTTTCCAACCCTAACTATTCTATGATTCCAAAATAAGTTTAAAGTCTCTACCTCAGGTAGAAAGGCATTTTCTAGCTTCTGTTAAAACAGCTGTCACAGGCATCATAGAATCATAGAATAGTTAGGGTTGAAAAGGCCCTTAAGATCGTCAAGTTCCAGACCTCCTGCCATAGTCAGAGACACCTCACACTAAACCATGTCACCCAAGGCTCTGTCCAACCTGGCCTTGAACACCGCCTGGGATGGAGCATTCACAACTTTCCTGGGCAATCCATTCCATTGCCTCACCATCCTTACAGTAAAGAACTTCTTCCTTATACACACAGTACACACACACAGTATGCTAGAGATTGGAAGGGACCTCAAAAGATCATCTAGTCCAATCCCCCTGCCGGAGCAGGAACACCTAGATAAGGTTACACAGGAATGTCTCCAGGGAAGGAGACTCCACAACCTCCCTGGGCAGCCTGTTCTAGTGTTCTGTCACTCTCACTGAGAAGAAGTTTCTTCTCAAGTTTAAGTGGAACCTCTTGTGTTCCAGTTTGCACCCATTACCCCTTGTCCTATCATTGTTTGCCACTGAGTAGAGCCTGGCTCCATCCTCGTGACACTCCCCCTTTATATATTTATATACACTAATAAGGTCACCCCGCAGTCTCCTCTTCTCTAAACTATAGAGACCCAGCTCCCTCAGTCTTTCCTCATAAGGGAGATGCTCCACTCCCTTAATCATCTTAGTTGCCCTGCGCTGGACTCTCTCCAGCAGGTCCCTGTCCTTCTTGAACTGAGGGGCCCAGAACTGGACGCAGTATTCCAGATGCGGTCTCACCAGGGCAGAGTAGAGGGGAAGGAGGACCTCTCTCGACCTACTAACCACCCCCTTCTAATACACCCCAGGATGCCATTGGCCTTCTTGGCCACAAGGGCACAGTGTTGGCTCATGGTCATCCTGTCGTCCACTAGGACCCCCAGGTCCCTCTCCCCTACACTGCTCTCTAACAGGTCATTCCCCAACCTATACTGGAACCTGGGGTTGTTCCTGCCCAGATGCAGGACTCTACACTTTCCCTTGTTATATTTCATCAAGTTATTCCCTGCCCAACTCTCCAGCCTGTCCAGGTCTCGCTGGATGGCAGCACAGCCTTCTGGCGTGTCAGCCACTCCTCCCAGCTTAGTGTCATCAGCAAACTTGCTGATAGTACACTCAATTCCCTCATCTAAATCATTGATGAATATATTAAATAATACCGGTCCCAGTACTGACCCTTGAGGCACTCCACTAGTTACAGGCCTCCAACTAGACTCCGCCCCATAGACTACCACTTCTCTCCTTCAGCCAGTTGACAGTCCACCTCACTACCTGATCATCCAGACCACACTTCCTCAATTTAGCTGTGAGGATGCTGTGGGAGACTGTGTCAAATGCTTTGCTGAAGTCAAGGTAGACCACATCCACTGCTCTGCCATCATCCATCCACCGTGTTATTTCCTCATAAAAGGCTAAGAGATTGGTCAAGCATGATTTCCCCATGGTGAAGCCATGTTGACTGCCCCTCATAACCCTCTTATCCTTGATATGCCTTAAGATGGCACCAAGGATAAGGTGTTCCATCACTTTCCCAGGGATGGAGGTGAGGCTGACCGGTCTATAGCTACCCGGGTCCTCCTTCTTGCCCTTTTTGAAGGCTGGAGTGACATTTGCTTTCCTCCAGTCCTCAGGCACCTCTCCCGTTTCCCAAGACTTGGTAAAGATGATGGAGAATGGTCTAGCAATGACTTCCGCTAGTTCCCTCAGCACCCGCGGGTGCATCCCATCTGGACCCATGGATTTATGGATGTCCAGATTGCTCAACTGGTCTCTAACCCATTCCTCATCGACTAAGGCAAACCGCTCCTGACCTGACTTCATCTAAGGTCTCAGGGGTACAGGGCTCTTCAGGACTGCCTGCAGCAGAGTAGACAGAGACAAAGAAGGCATTCAGTAACTCTGCCATCTCTGTACCTTCTGTCACCAGGGCACCCATCCCGTTCATCAGTGGGCCTACATTGCCTCTGGTGATAGTTTTGTCTGCCATGTATTTGAAAAAGCTCTTTTTGCTGTCCTTGACCCTTCTCACCAGGTTTAATTCTAAGGAGGCCTTAATCATCCTAGCTGCCTTCCTACATCCTCTAGCAGCAGCCTTATATTCCTCCCAAGTGGCCAGCCCCTCCTTCCATGACCTGTAAACTCTCCTCTTCCACTTGAGCATACCCAGCAATTCCCTATTTAGCCACGCAGGTCTCCTGGCCCTCTTCCTTGACTTCCTATGTGTCGGGATGCTCTGATCTTGAGCTCGGAAAAAGCAATCCTTGAATGTCAACCGTCTTGGGCCCCTTTGCCTTCAAACAGCCTTGCCCATGGGATTTCCCCTAGCAATTGTTTGAAAAAGCCAAAGTTTGCCCTGCTAAAGTCCAGGGTTGTTATTCTACTTGCTATTCCACTGGTCCTACCACACAAGATCCTGAATTCCACCATCTCTTGGACGCTGCAACCAAGGCAGCCCTCAACCCTTACTGCTTCAACCAGACCCTCCTTGTTAGTGAGGATGAGATCCAGCAGCACTCCTCTCCGGGTTGGCTCATCCACCATTTGAATGAGGAAGTTATCATCCATATGATGCGTGGATTGACTCCACAACTTGTTAAAGTCATAAAGTAGGTACGCTTTTTATTCAGCGCTGAGACGCACGGGGATAATTCCTCAAAGTCATGCGTGCCTCAGTGTTGTTTCCCTCTACATTTATTCTCTAAAGTTATATATATTCATAAGGTTGCACAACACGCCTATATATATTCATGTCCTATCCCCGCTTCGTATTATAATGAGCCAGAAGGTCCTCTGCACCTGCGCAGTGCCCCCTCTGGTCATGGGCAGGGGTCTCAAGATGAAGTAAATGAGTCTTCCTCCTGTGGTTAGGGGGCTTCAAGATGAAGTAAATGAGTCTTCCTCTTCTTGCACTTTTCATGCTCCTCTCAGAGGTAACTGTGATATATAATTTTTCCAATGTCGCAGGCTGAACAACATCTCCCCTGCTTAGGTTTCTGGTTTTCTCTGTCCTTTTTCAAAGCCAAAATTAGGGATCTGGCAGAGCTATATTAATTTCACATTCTGTCTGCCACTCTGGGTGGTTTCTTAAAGTGAAAAACCTATCTGTATATAGTACTTCATCCCATTTTCCTGGCCACCTCAAAATCAACATTAATTGTAACAATGTATTATAATTCAAAGTTCCATTTTTAAGACATTTCTCCTGATCACAGAATTGTAGAATTAACCAGGTTGGAAAGGACCTTTAAGATCATCAAGTCCAACCATTACCCCATTACTGCCAAAACCACCACTAAGCCATGTCATTAAAGGCCTCATCTCAATGTTTTTTGAACACTTCCAGGGACACTGATTCCACCACTTCCCTGGGCCACCTGTTCCAATGCTTGATCACCTTCTGGTGAAGAAATTTATCCTAATACCCAGACTAAGCCTCCCCATGCCAGGCTGGAGACATGTCATTATGAGATTAAAATGTGGTGGTTTTGTGTGGGTTTTTTTTTTGGTTGTTTTTTTTTAAATATCTCTCCTACAATTCAACCATTTTCATTGCTTTATATAATTAAATTCACTAAGAGTTATCAGACAATGGGAGCTGTAGCCCCATTTTCTGGTCTGACAAATTTAAAATAAATAAATTATACATGTACACACTGCCATAAAGGATCCTCTGCCTTAGGCATCAAACATCCTTAAAGAACTGCTATCAAACCCTAACACATGACAGACAGAAGGAGGAATCCAAGCCAGGGAAAATTCCATATCAAATTGGAAAAATGCTTAGCAATCTCCAGAACAATCCAAGTCTGGAAAGGCAAATCAAACACATATAGATGATGACCATGGGAAAGAGTCATTTCATTGACACACTGTTCTCTTTCCATATCTTTCCTGAATGTCTTATGTTTTTTTTACGGAGAAGCATATAATAAATAGGGGGCTAATACCTGTCCTCTGGTACTCAACTTCAGAGACTTCACACCAAAATCCTAATTAATACTTTCCCCAATCTCATAAACGATCACAAGCTTGGCAATTAATTTTTCAAAAGTAAGCTTTTTACACTCACAATATTTTTACAGATAGGAACATCAGTCTTCATAAAAAACATATACCTGCACACAAGACCTGATATTCCATACATATGCATCAAGTACTCAACTTTATCCAGAGAAGTTTCCTATCAAATTTTACAAGTTAAAAATAACAGGGGTGTACATCATGCAAAATTACAGGAGTGGAGAATTGTAACTTTTAAGTTGACAACAGTCTAACTAAAAACAGACATTGGTTATAATATTTTATCAACGTTTTCTTGCTTACCGAACCCCCAGAAGACCCTCCCAGTTCTTTCCAATGTGCCGAAATGTAACCCAATGGGCTTTTCTTCAGAATTCCCTTATTTTGACCGGCTCCCATTTCAAACAATCTTTTACAAATCTACAGCTTCTCTTTCCCAATGCTCTGCAAATGCACTTTAAAATATGAGAGTACCTATACACAAGTTTTATGATATTCTCAGGGGTTCAGTAAAATCATATCTCTGGGTTCTGCAGATCAGTTCCCCTGTTGTTAGATCATCGTTTCGGTTCCAGCAAAATTTACACTGTCCTAGTATCCACGGCAGGTTCCACTGTTCAAAATTTACTATGCACCCATATGTGAGGCTACAAGCCTCTGGTACTGAGTGTAAAGTCCAGATCTCAAGAATAGGACTATAGATATTAGAGGTTATACTTCTGTTATACAGCCACTGGGGCGCAGAGAGGGAACTCTTCTTAACCCCCCATTAGCCACAGTTTACTTTTGTCTATTCCTCCCACACCGCTTAAACACTAATCTTTAACACTAACGACAGACATATACACACACAAAGCACTTAGGCACAACACAAAACAAAGACGCTTCGTCCGTCTCCGGCCGCTCTCCTCGCGGAGAACACGGAACCACAGATCAGGACTCCACACTCGCTTCGTAGCTATGCTACGTCTCAGTCACACTGAAACACAAACACACATGGGATCCCACACACTCACACTATGGTTCCGCCTTACCCTTTCTCCTGCTTCTTATGGTAGCAGGTCTGTCCTGGTTCCCAGAATTTGAGATGCAGCGGAGACCTGGTGGGTTCGCCTACCCCTTCACCTGCTTCCACTGCGGTCATTAGCAGATCCTTCCTGGCTCCCAAAACTTGGGATGCAGCGAAAACCCGAACTCACCTGATCCACCCTCAGGATCGCTAGCGGCCGCTCTGCCGGTCGGTGAGTCCCCTGCTTGCAAGCCCTACCTGCCAAGGGAACCACGCTGTGCGCCAGACATCTCTGCGCGCCGTACCAGCAGCCCCGGGCCACGCGTATGCCTTACAGGCCCCCTAAGTTTCAAGCATACCGTTTCTCCGCAGCCGGCACAGGTTGTTGTCTGTCCTCGCAGTGAGCGGACGAGGAGCGGAGCTCCTCCAGGCAAGCGGCCTGGGCCGCCTAGGATGTCCGCCCCTCAGCCAATCCTGCAGCCGAACAGAGACCTCCTGCCTGGCTCACCAAATTGATGCGTGGATTGACTCCACAACTCATTAAAGTTGTAAAGTAGGTACGCTTTTTATTCAGCGCTGAGAAGCACAGGGATAATTCCTCAAAGTCATGCGTACTCAGTGTTGTTTCCCTCTACATTTATTCTCTAAAGATATATATATTCATAAGGTTGCACAACACGCCTATATATATTCATGTCCTATCCCTGCTTCGTATTATAATGAGCCAGAAGGTCCTCTGCACCTGCACAGTGCCCCCTCTGGTCATGGGCAGGGGTCTCAAGATGAAGTAACTGAGTCTTCCTCCTGTGGGTAGGGGGCTTCAAGATGAAGTAAATGAGTCTTCCTCTTCTTGCACTTTTCACCTTTCAGTCTTCACATATGGCCTTAGGGTTTGGTCAGTGTCCCAGCCACAAACCATCTGCTTCTCCCCCTTATCAGTAGATTCAGGCGTCTGCTTATCCTTATCAATAGCTGCTTATCAATAGGATCAAGTGTCTGCTTTTCCTTATCAATAGGACCAGGTGCCTTTGTTCTGCTTAGCAGGCATTTACAACAGACAATACTTTTGTTGAAGCAAGCAAATTCTTCTAACCCCCTTGTACAACCCCCCTGTACATTGGTCAACTCTCTGCATCAACAGAATTGTAGAATTAACTGGGTTGGAAAAGACCTTAAAGATCATCAAGTCCAACCATTACCCCATTACTGCCAAAACCACCACTAAGCCATGTCATTAAAGGCCTCATCTCAATGTTTTTTGAACACTTCCAGGGACACTGATTCCACCACTTCCCTGGGCCACCTGTTCCAATGCTTGATCACCTTCTGGTGAAGAAATTTATCCTAATACCCAGACTAAGCCTCCCCATGCACAGCTTGAGACATGAGATTAAAATGTGTTGATTTTCTTTTTTTTTAAATCTCTCCTACAATTCAACCATTTTCATTGCTTTATATAATTAAATTCACTAAGAGTTACCAGACAATGGGAGCTGTAGCCCCATTTTCTGATCTGACAAATTTAAAATAAATAATTTATACATGTACACACTGCCATAAAGGATCCTCTGCCTTAGGCATCAAACATCCTTAAAGAACTGCTATCAAACCCTAACACACGACAGACAGAAGGAGGAATCCAAGCCAGGGAAAATTCCATATCAAATTGGAAAAATGCTTAGCAGTCTCCAGAGCAATCCAAGTCTGGAAAGGCAAATCAAACACATATAGATGATGACCATGGGAAGGAGTCATTTCATTGACACACTGTTCTCTTTCCATATCTTTCCTGAATGTCTTATGGGATTTTGTGGATAAGCATATAATAAGATTAAGAGGGTGGGAGAATTCCACTGGTGGGAAATTTCTTTGACTAGTCCCTCGCTGCCATCAGCATCTTCAACATGCTGCTGCACCCTGTAATAGTTACTCTGCTAATGTAAATCTGTGTGTGCCTTGCTGTAGTAGTGACTTGTTACTGGATGAAGCAGGTGAAACTCTGCATTGACAACAAGGTGCAAGGACTGAGGCTGACCAAATGCCTGCTACCACAGTCAAGGGCAAGACTGGGTTGGCCTCTGTGTTTGCCACCAAGAAGAACCTTTAGCTCTGCTGTTGGCTGCAGCCCAGCAGGCGTGGAGCGGTGGGGACACAAGCCATGCCAGACCTTGATGTGAAGGATGGCCTCCCCTGTTACCAGAGAGCCATACAGCAGAAAAAAGGGGCAGGCCCAGCAGCCTGCAGTCGGCATATATTGGAGATATGATCTAGCCCAAATCCCCTGCTCAAGTAGTGTCATCCAAAACATATATAAAACAAAAAGGGGGAGATGTGGAGGCAGTGTTCTCACAGGAGAATGGATAATTGGTACATAAATTCTGAATAATCCTGAAAGATACAGCAAGGCCATGAGAGGCCTGAAGAAGCCTAAACAACAAGATAAGAAGAAGCCGGATTTCACCGAGTTAATGAGAACTGTGGACTGTTGGCAAGTTTATGAGGTCAAGTTCTCACACCTGTGCTTAACCAATTATATGCTAGTTCCAAAGGGTCTTCAAGACATGTATCCAATCATAATATGCCAAATCACTGTAAGTGCAGTATTTAAGGGGTTAAGGGTTTGTAATAAACGGCTTTTGTCTGATCATATTGATCTCTGATTGAGTCCATATATTTTCTGTGGCACCCTGATCATCCCTGTGGCCCTCCTCTGGACTTGTTCCAACAGTTCCATGTCCTTTTTATGTTGAGGACACCAGAACTGCACACTATACTCCACGTGAGGTCTCACAAGAGTAGAGGGGCAGGATCACCTCCTTTGACCTGCTGGTCACCCTCCTCTTGATGCAGCCCAGGATACGGCTGTCTTTCTGTGCTGCACGCGCACACTGCCGCCTCATGTTCATCACTGATGGCCTTTTTAATTCAAGACCTAACATCACATTCTCCTTGTCATATCCTACAAGCCCCCATCAGTGACATCACAAGTTACCCGTCTCTCACTAAAACTTCAGTTTGGGACACAGTTGTGTACCCAGTGGTCTTCTCCCCTGCCTTTCTTCTCAGAGCTCCATCCAGCATACACCTCTTCCTCCTCCTTCCTCCATACCCTGTGGATGTTATCCAAAGGGCTCTTCTCACCCTAACACTTTTTCACAGTTTCTATTCTTACCCTTCTATTGACCTCATTCACTCATGTGGTCTCTCCTCAAGCAGGGACTGACAACCCTCAAATATTACTCTTTTGCGTATCTCCACCTTGCCGCTTTTCTCTCCTCTCACAGATACTGCAATACTAAATGTAATACAATTACACATTTATTCCACCTAAACTCATTGCAACCACTGTCTTCCTCTCCAAAAGGAATCTTTCACCAAACTACAGGTGAAGGTTTTGAGACAGAACAGCCATAAGATGGGTATTTTTTCTTTTATTTATACATCACTTATTTTAATTTTTTTATAATTTATTCTGATATTTAAAAATGCATATTAAAGAAGGGGGAAAAAGCTCTCTGAGAAGGAGAAATTCTCCTTGGAGCTGTATTCAAATAAAGAGATGAAACAGGACACAAAGAAACAATAGCTTTTTTTGTTGGTGTTTCGAAGACTCATGGAATTTCATGAGATATAGAGCTATTTGTTTATGGAATCTAATCTTATAAAGTGTTCTGTACTGATGCCACTGAATGTTGTGAAGCAGCATGGGTTAAAGGGTTTGTTGCTTGTTATTTTTTCTTCAATTCTGGTTTTACATTATTTTTGCCTCTTTAAAGCAGCTCCCCATCTTCCTAAACAAGAGCTGTTTCCAGCCATCAGACTTTGCTGCCTCCATTATAACAACCAACCATACCAGGCTAACTACCTGCTCAATCCAGTTATTTAGTTTCTGGCTCAGCACAGTATATCTGGCATCATATATCATACGTATCCTGCAAAAATTTCTCTCAAGCATAATCATGACTCTTAAAACACAGACTTTGCCACATAATTATAAGGTCTTCACATTACCAGAATTACATTGCCTTCTCCTCTGCCCCCACCCAACTCCTCATCAGTCTCTAGCATGACTCAACCCAGTTGAAAGGCAGAAGGTTTACACGTCATTCAACTTCTTTCAAGTGAGATACATCATATGGAGGAAATCAATAAAATGTTTCACAGAAGTTATTTTCAGCACTTGGTCCCGGGTGGATAAAAGGGTCTATCTGGTTTCATAAGCTGCTTCTAACTGGGATTTTCTCTGCATTAGTTTTGGCTTAAACAGAGTGATAAACCATTTTAAATCCCACTCTATGATAGCTGCAGAATCATGCCCAATAGCACATCCTACTAACTTTCTGAGCTGACAAACATATTTTTGGAACTATTCCTGTTGTTACAATTATTGCCTTATCTCCAAGACTGCGGGCAGGGTAAAAACTGCCTTTATACAAATCCATTTTTTCCTAAGGTCCTTGTTGTTATTTAAGACCAGCCAGTAACTCAGAACCACGCAGCCTCTTGCTCACTCCCCCCCCCCCCAGGTTGAGATAAGAACTTCCAAATAGTAGGCAGCTTATTGGCTATCCATGAGATGCTAATGTATATTCTCTGCTTTGTCTCCCTCTTGCTGGCCTATTAGTGTGGTGAGATGTGTTAAAATTTGTACAAAAGGGGGAAACCAGAAAATGGCTGTCATGTATCATCCTGAGGAAAATGAAATTAAAGTATCACATTTTCAGTAGTCATGAGGGACTGAAACCAGAAGCAAACATTTATCTGGATGCTGCAGAAACTGATACTTCATTATGATCACAGCTACTCCCCCCCCAAGAGTTCCATGGTGTTCAAAATTTGAGGATGAATTATGCCAAGTTTTGAATATCCCCTGCTAGCTGCTACTTCAAGGCCAGGTTGGACGGAATCTTTGGTGACATGGCTTAGTGTGGGGTGTCCCTGCCCATGGCAGGGGGGTTGGAACTAGATGATCTTAAGGTCCTTTCCAACCCTAACCATTCTATGATTATATCAAATTACTGGAACTGATAGTTGTCAACACTGTGCAGAATGAAGAGCCCTCTTGGAAAAGCATCCCCAAACCCATAAAAATAACTGCAAAAGAATCAAATGGGGCAGGCTTCAAAAAAGAGCACTGAGGGCTAATAGAGGAGAGATGGCTCATTGAACTGAAAGGGGCCAGGCAGGAGCTGAAATTTCAGTATTATAAATAGGGCACTGAACTAAAAATAGGAGTTCTATTTAATGTTGCTCACTGCTGTCTGCTGACCTAGAGAAAGAGGACTCAGAAAGGAGAATTAAATAATTCCCCACAGCCATGCAAAGCAAAACCACTAGACTGGCTCCAGTGCCTGCTTGTAAACCAAGAATACACTTTTTTAAACCAATTTCAAAAGATGTCTAATTGAAAGAACTCCCTAATGTTGCTGTGAAAAGAATGTAATGAAGTACAACAATTTCTGCAGAAAACCATCTGCAGTTACAAATTCCCTGTCGACATACTAACCTATAATAAAAACTGTCTAGTGCATCTGATCTGATTCCTTCACACACTTTACATGTATGCAACTGTTGTCCCATGCTGTAAGCAGCCTCTGCTCAACAGTAATAATATGTTATCATTCCAGCACTTGGTTTCAAGTCCAGATTGAGGGGCCTAGCATAGGCTTGGAGGAAAACACTGCATCAACCTGCAACCTGCCAATTGTCTCAGGGCAGGATCTTGTGTTTTGCCCTTTCCTAAGGACCAATTTAACACATAAACTGAGAATCCTAATTTACCTATGGTAAAATGGCAGCTTATATGGCCAGCTCCTAAGGTGGTGTTGTCCTGGGTTCAGCAGTAGCACTCATTTTTCTCCTTCTTAGTAGCTGGTGCAGTGCTGGGTTTCTGACTTTCAGACAGGGAACAATGCTGAAAACACCATTGTTTTTAGTTGTTGCTAAGTAATGTTTACTGAGACCAAGGACTTTCTGAGTCCCATGCTCTGCCAGGGAGGAGGGGAAGTAAGGAGGAAGCAGAGACAGGACACCTGACCCAAACTAGCCAAAGAGGTATTCCACACCACAGGACGTCATGCCCAGGATGTAGAACTGGGGGCAGTTACCCAGAAAGGCTAGATCACTGCTCAGGTAGGGCTGGATATCAGTCAGAGGGTGGTGAGCAGTTGCATTCTCTTCCCTTGTTATTTCCCTTAACATTATTATTATTGGTGGTAGCAGTAGTGGTTTGTGTTATACCTTAGTTACTGGACTGTTCTTATCTCAACCTGTGGGGGTTACATTCTTTCAGTTCTCCTCCCTGTCATGGTTCAAACACCAGCCAGCCAGCCTGACAGCAGACAGGCCAACCCAATATGGGTGATAAGCAAACTTCTACTTTATTTGTGACGCAGTTCACTTATATAGGAGTGGTATTCAGCCAGGTACAACAGTATTGGTTAGAACCACACAGCTTCCTCCACATTCTCCTCCCACATCCGGTATCCGGTTAGCTGTGGGGCCTGCCCCTTGCCTTGCTCGCACAGGCCGCTAAGGCTCCATGGCCTTGCTCTTAGAGCCATTCTGCAACACTCTCTCCTTCCCCGCTCCCGGAGGAACGGGGAGGAGGATTGAAAGAGTGCAACTCCTACGGGTTGAGACAAGAACAGTCCAGCAACTAATGTACAACACAAATCACCACCGCTACCACCAACGACAACAATGATAACAGAAAATAACAAGGGAAGAGAATACAATACCACCGGCCAAGAAACGAGTCCCACCCGGAAGCCCGTGTCCTTCCGAGTAACTACCAGTTACTCCCCACCCCGGGAATGACGTGCTGTGGTATGGAATACCTCTTTGGCTAGCCTGGGTCAGGCACCCCGTCTCTGCTTCCTCCCTGCTTCCCCTCCTCCCTGGCAGAGGATGAGGCTCACAAACTCCTTGGCCAAACCAAAACATCATTGTTATCAGCTCTGTTCCCAGGCTGAAAGTCAAAACACAGCACTGCACCAGCTATCAAGAAGGAGAAAAATGCCTACTACTGCTGAACCCAGGACGTTATCCACCCCTTATTCCATGCCATTCATGTCATGCTCAGATCCCAAATTTTCAATATCGCTCTTACATATATATATATGCATCCACATACACAGACAGAGAGAAAGAGGTCCTTTCTTAGTGCATGGACCAATCCCTATAAACCTGCTGAGACCATTCTGTCCATGATGTTGGGCACCATCTCTTGTAACAGTCTTTTAGAGCAGGAGAAGCTGCGTGAAGTGCTCACACTCGTGAATAACCCGGGCAATACAGTCCATTGCTAAGTCCACCCCTCGATCATGAGTCCATCTCTATGTTACATCTCTACCCTGATGGCCTGAAGTGCCATTGGCCCACCAGGCTCAAAATAATTCACCATCCCCTCCAGCACTTTCTGCATCTTGTCGCTGGGGACTCCATACAGCTGCCTTCCATCTCTGATGCTTCCAAAGCACTGGAGGGGCACAGTGGACTAGATACTTGCTCATACTGTCCCACACACCCTACCACTCATGACTGTCCAGCTTTGGGGAAAATCTCCTGGTCCTCCTATATCCTCGTCTAACCCCAGACAAGACCCAAACCTGACTCTGCTTAACTTTTGAGATCACACAAAATGGTGGTGGGTAAAACACACTCTGTATGTGTGCCAACATGCTGATCCCCATCACAATCAGCAAGCAGGTCCCAAGGATACCCAAAGGCCATTCAAAACTTTCAGAACTCTCTAACGATGCTGCTGTACTTGTCACTGGGGCTGGTGTAACTGCTGTGCTTGCCGGCTCTCCCAGAACCAGCTTCTCTTTTTCTGAGTCCAGCTCTTCCTCCTCTGCCTTCCTGGGAAATACTGCGTGGTGACCTGAATCCTCCTGGGGCTCGGCGGGCGACTTCCTGGGAATGCTCTCGGCCGTTGCAGGGCCTCACAAAGTCCTCGGTCACAGTAAACATCACTTAGCAACAACCGAAAACATTGGTATCACCAGCACTGTTCCCAGGCTGGAAGTCAAAACACAGCACTGCACCAGCTACCACGAAGGAGAAAAATGACTGCTACTGCTGAACCCAGGACATTATCCACCCCTTATTCCATACCATTCACGTCGCTCAGATCCCACATTTTCAAAACACCATCACTCTCCCACATACATGCATCCATATACATACAGACCAAGAGAAAACAATCATTTACTTAGTGCATGGACCAATCCCTATAATGATGCCGAGTCCATTCGGTCCATGATGTCAGGTTCCAACTCTTGTAACAATCTTTCAGGGCAGGAAAGGCTAGGTGCAGTACTGGATCATCGCCTGCTGATGATGGTTGTTCCTTTACTGTGGAACTCATCTGGTTCTATCAAAGTTCATTCTCTGTTGGGATGATGGTTGGAGGGAAGTCAGGGCTAGTCGCTGGTGACCTGGAGACATCTTGTTGATGGGCTATAAAAGTATTACACAGCAAGCAATGCATACAATTAAGTTCATCGGCTGTTTTCCCCTAAAATCAAATCCCCTTGAGGTATATATCGGACTTCCCCATTGTCCTGGGTTCAGCAGTAGCAGTCATGTTTTTTTTTTTTTTTTTCCTTTGTGCTAGCTGGTGCAGTGCTGTGTTTTGACTTCCAGCCTGAGAACAGTGTTGGTGAAGTCGATGTTTTCAGTTGTTGCTAAGTGATGTTTACCCTGACCAAGGACTTTGTGAGGCTCATGCTCTGCCAGGGAGGAGGGGAAGCCAGGAGGAAGCAGAGATGGGACGCCTGACTCGGGCTAGCCAGGGAGGTATTCCATACCACAGCACATCATGGCCGGGGTGGGGGGTGACTGGGAGTTACCCGGAAGGACACGGGCTTCCGGGTGGAACTCGTCTTCTTGGCCGGTGGTATCGTATTCTCTTCCCTTGTTATTTTCCCTTATCATTGTTGTAGTTGATAGTAGCAGTGGTGATTTGTGTACATTGGTTGCTGGACTGTTCTTGTCTCAACCCGTGGGAGTTGCACTCTTTCGATCCTCCTCCCCGTTCCTCCGGGAGTGGGGGAGAATCCCGGTGGGGGGGGGGGACATGGACCTCGATTGTTGTCAGCTCGGCACCACTCACTGGGAGTGAGTGAACAAGTTACCTGACTGGGTTTAAACCACGACAGTTCTTTTTGGCGCCCAACGTGGGGCATGAGGGGTTGAGATAAGAACAGATCTGACTGGATTGGTAGTCACTCGTCACAATGCTGATTTATTGGCTCTCAAGGTTGTTCCTCTTGATCTCACAGTTTCAGTATATCGTATCTTACGTCCATCCGGTATTTGCTGTATTAGTGTTTTTCAAGTGTGGGGCTTGGGCTAAGGTTTTTGTCCCATTGTACTTTATGGTAATGACTTGTAATACAATAGAATCATTGATCATGAAACTGATCTGGCTTATGTTCCCAGTGTGGTCACCACCTTTATACTTTGGGAGGTATATGATGGAGGTGCTTAGCAATTACACATCTTTTTTCTCCTTCTCAGGTGCTCAATCTGTGAAGGAGACATCCTTCTACCTTCCCAGTCCTCCCCCCAGACCATTTACATTTGAGAGTTTTGAATTTTTTGAATGGCCTTTTAATGCTGTTGAGACTTGTTTGCTGATGGTGATGGGAATCACCATGCTAACACGCATACAGAGTGTGTTTTGCCCACTGCTGATTTCAAGAGTTAAGCAGAGTCAGGTTTGGGTCTTGTCTGGGGTCAAACGACGATGTAGGAGGACCAAGAGATTTTCCCTGAGGCTGGACAGCCATGAGTGGCAGGGTGTGTGGGATAGTATGGGCAAGTATCTAGGTCAGTGGGCCCCTCCAGTACTTTGGAATTTCACTACCGAACAACTGCAAAATCCAGAAGAATTAGTAAAACACTTAAATGAGGTGTGTGGTCATTCTGGCCATACCAGAGATGGACAAATCACGGCAACGTGCTGGGGCTTGGCGTATGCTTACAGGGCCTTGTTCAACACTATCCAGCACCTTCAAAAGGAAAAGAATGTCGGCGGATAGGAGGGCAAAGCAACAGTTGCTACTCAAACTTTGGCTGCAATGAACTGCGCAGCTACCCCAGCAGCAAGTACAGCAGCTGCTCAAACTTCAACTGCAAAAGACAGCGCGGTTACCCCAGCTCCAAGCACAGCAGCTGCACCACCCCCAGCAACAAGTACAGTCGCTACTCAAAATTTGGCCTCAATGAACAGAGCAGCTACCCCAGTGGCAAGTACAGCAGCTGCTCAAACTTCAACTGCAACAGACAGCGCGGTTACCCCAGCTCCAAGTACAGCAGCTACACCACCCCCGGCAACAAGTACAGTTGCTACTCAAACCACAGTGATAATCACTGCAGCCAAACCAGAGGACCAATTCGTACCAATATCAGTTGCCCCTGTACGCAAGAGAACAAGCAAAAAGGAGGCAAAAAGGGTGAAGCGAGATGAAGAACCAATGAATTCACCACCCGGTCCAGAATCTGAACAGGAGTCATCATCACATGACGAAGAAGAAGAAGAAGAGGTAACTTCTCGACCTCAGACCTCAACCGAGCTGCGGAATATGCGAAAAGATCTTACCCGTCAACCAGGGGAGCACATCATCACCTGGTTACTCCGATGCTGGGACAATGGGGCCAATGGTCACGAACTAGAAGGTACGGAAGCCAAGCAGCTGGGATCACTTGCTAGAGAAGGGGGAATTGACAAAGCAATCGCAAGAGAGAAAATGTCCCTCAGCCTTTGGAGGCGGCTCTTGGCAGCTGTGAAAGAAAGGTTTCTGTACAAGGACGATGTTACGAGTCGTTCGGCCAAGTGGACTACTATAGACAAAGGCATCCAGTCTCTGAGGGAATCGGCCATCGTAGAGATGCTCTATCACATCAAGACGAATAACGGGGATACACCTATAGATCCAGATGAAGTTGAATGTACACGACCCATGTGGCGAAAACTTACACGCAATGCACCGTCATCATATGCCCATTCATTGGCAACAGTAACCTGGAATGACATAGTACCACTAACAGTGGATGAAATGGTTCATAAACTCCGAGAGTTCGAAGAAAACCTCACCCCTTCCATCATCTCAGCTGTGGAAAAACTGTCCCAGGACCTCAAACAACTGAGGGACGATCTATCTGATTTATCCAGCTCCTCACGTGTACCAACACACGTCTCAGCTATTAACAAAAGGCGTCCTATTGTTCGAGAGAGGAGATACAGGAGGTATACGCCACGGGGTACCCTATGGTTTTACCTGCGGGATCACGGAGAAGACATGACAAAGTGGGATGGAAAACCTACTTCAGCTTTGGAGGAACGGGTGAGTGAACTGAAGAGGGGAGCAAGGGCCAAGACTGATCGTCCCATGAGAGCTACGGCTTCACTCTCTGGTGAGCAGTTTCCCAGATGGAATGGAAGAGATGATTTTACTCCAGCTCCTGTGATAATGAAGAATAATCCCTTTCACCACGACTTAAGTGTCCAAAGCTGTGACGACCATTAGAGGGGCCCTGCCTCCAGCCAGGTGGAGGTAGGGGACAATCGGATTTACTGGACTGTGTGGATCAGATGGCCTGGCACATCAGTCCCACAGAAGTATAAGGCTCTGGTAGATACCGGTGCACAGTGTACCCTGATGCCATCAAGCTGTCAAGGGGTGGAACCCATCTATATTTCTGGAGTAACAGGAGGATCCCAAGAGCTGACTGTGCTGGAGGCTGAAATCAGCCTGACTGAGAGGGAACGGCAAAAGCACCCTATTGTAACTGGTCCAGAGATTCCAGGCATCCTCGGCATAGACTACCTCAAGAGAGGGTACTTCAAAGACCCAAAAGGGTACAGGTGGGCTTCTGGTATTGCTGCTTTGGAGACTGAGGAAATTGAGCAGCTGTCCACCATGCCTGGTCTCTCAGAAGATCCCTCTGCTGTGGGGTTGCTGAAAGTTGAAGAACAACAAGTGCCAATTGCGACCACAACAGTGCACCGGCGGCAATATCGCACCAACCGAGACTCCCTGATTCCCATCCATCAGCTGATCCGTAGACTGGAGAGTCAGGGGGTGATCAGCAGGACCCGCTCACCCTTTAATAGCACCATATAGCCAGTGTGAAAGATTAATGGAGAATGGAGACTAACAGTGGACTATCGTGGCCTGAATGAAGTCACACCACCATTGAGTGCTGCCGTACCGGACATGCGAGAACTTCAGTATGAACTAGAGTCAAAGGCAGCCAAGTGGTATGCCACGACTGATATTGCCAATGCATTTTTCTCAATTCCTTTGGCAGCAGAGTCCAGGCCACAGTTTGCTTTTACTTGGAGGGGTGTCCAGTTCACTTGGAACCGACTGCCCCAGGGGTGAAAACACAGCCCTACCATTTGCCATGGACTGATCCAGACTGCACTGGAACAGGGGCAAGCTCCAGAACACCTGCAATACATTGATGACATTATTGTGTGGGGCGATACAGCGGAAGAAGTCTTTGAGAAAGGGAGGAAAATAATCCAAATCCTGCTGAAAGCCGGTTTTGCCATAAAACGGAGTAAGTTCAAGGGACCTGCACAGGAGATTCAATTTTGGGGAATAAAATGGCAAGATGGACGTAGACAGATCCCCACAGATGTGATCAACAAGATAACAGCAATGTCTCCACCAACTAATAAGAAAGAAACGCAAGCTTTCTTGGGTACAGTGGGGTTCTGGAGAATGCACATCCCGAATTACAGTTTGATTGTAAGCCCTCACTATCATGTGACCCAGAAGAAGAATGATTTTAAATGGGGCCCTGAGCAGCAACAAGCCTTTGAGCAAATTAAACCCGAGATAGTTCACGCAGTAGACCTTGGACCAGTCCGGACCGGACCAGATATAAAAAATGTACTGTACACTGCAGCTGGGGAGAACGGTCCTACCTGGAGCCTCTGGCAGAAAGCTCCAGGGGAGACTCGAGGTCGACCCCTCGGCTTTTGGAGTCGGGGATATCATGGATCTGTGGCCAGCTATACCCCAACTGAGAAAGAGATACTGGCAGCCTATGAAGGGGTTCGAGCTGCTTCGGAAGTGATTGGCACTGATTTATCCACTTGTTGGTTGTTCTGGTGTTCCTCAGTGGCCCGACTCTTGGGTACATGGGCATCTACATGACGTACCTTCACCACCAGGTTCTGCACCCGGGCAGCAATATCTTTCCACAGTGCAGCAGCCCAGATGGGTTTACCTCTGCGTTGCCAGTTGCTCTGCTTCCATTGCTTCAGCCACCCCCACAGGGCATTTGCCACCATCCATGAGTCAGTATAGAGATAAAGTACTGGCCACTTTTCTCGTTCAGCAATGTCCAGGGCCAGCTGGATGGCTTTCACCTCGGCAAACTGACTCGATTCACCCTCTCCTTCAGCAGTTTCTGCAACTTGTCCTCCAGGACTCCATACAGCTGCCTTCCATCTCTGATGCTTTCCAACAATACGGCAAGAGCCATCAATAAACAAGGCATACTGCTTTTCACTTTCTGACAGTTTATTATATGGTGGGGCCTCTTCAGCACGCACCGCCTCCTCCTCTGCTGACATTCCGCAATCTTTGCCCTCTGGTCAGTCCATGATGACTTCTAGAATGCCTGGACGACTGAGATTTCCTATTCGAGTTCGTTGTGTAATTAGTGCAGCTCATTTACTCCATGTAGCATCAGTTGCATGATGTGTAGAGGAGACCCTGCCTTTGAACATCCAGCCCAGCATGGGAGGTTTTTTTTTCAGCAGTTCATATAGTGGTCTTAGCAGAACACCATAATCATGGATCCAAAGTCTGCACCACCCAGTCATTCCCAGGAATGTCTGGAGCTCCTCGACGGTCGACAGTCGTGGAGTCTGACACATGGCTTCTTTTCTAGCAGCTCCAAGTTCTCTCTGTCCTCCTGTTATTTCATATCCTAGGTAGGAAACTCGGATTTTGATTAGTTGAGCCTTTTGTTTGGGTACCCGATGACCATTCAGTCCCAGAAAATTTAATAATTCCATTGTCCACTGGATACATTCTTCCTTTGTTTCTGTAGCAATTAATAGGTCATCCACATATTGTAACAGAGTCCCCATCTGAGTAGGTGGCTTCCATGATTCTAGTTCTTGTGCTAGCTGATTTCTAAAAATTGCTGGACTATTTTTAAACCCCTGAGGTAATACTGTCCAAGTTAATTGAGTTTTTCTTCCTGTGTCAGGATTTTCTCATTCAAAGGCAAATAAATTTTGGCTTTCTTTGGCCAACGGTAAGCAAAAGAAAGTGTCCTTTAAATCCAGGATGGCAAACCATTTCTGATTATTATTCAATTTTGTCAATAAGTCATACGAATTAGCTACTACTGGATGAATATCCTCTGCAATTCTGTTGATTGCTATGAGATCTTGAATCAATCTGCAACTTTTCCCATCATATTTCTTTACTGTCCAGATAGGAGTATTATATTCCAATTCACATTCAGATAATAATCTACATTTTAAAATTTATCAATGATTTTTTGATTCCCTTTGATCTTCTAATTTTAAGGGATATTGTTTTATTCTAATTGGGCAAGCCCCCCCCCCTTTTTATTTTCTCTTTAACCGACAAAGGATTTTTTGCCTTGCTTGGAACTTCAGATGCCCATACTCCCAGATATACCTGATTAAGGATTTCTTCTATTTCAGGAAGGTCCTCCTGTTTTCTTTTATGCTGAATTAAACTCAAAACTGCAATTAATTGATTGTTTTTAACTCTAAATTCCATTTTGCCTTCTTTAAATGTTGCTTCTCGCCCTAATAAAGATTTTAGAGAATTTGGCATGCATAAAAATTTATGCATTCTTTTTGTTTTCCCAATTTGTACTTTAAGGGTTTCAGAAAGAATGCCTCCTTTCTTTTTTTTTTTTCCTCTTTTTCTCAGCAGCCAGTATCTCCCACATCTGTAACGAATTCTTTTCTCTCTGATTTAACATCGAATAATTTGCTCCTGTATCCACTAAAATTCCACTTTATTTCCTCTAGTCCCTAGTTTTAATTTAACCAGTGGATCTGCTAGGGTAGATTCCCCAGGTCCCTGTCAGTCTAGTTCCAATTCAGTCACCGGAGCCTCCCCATGGCACTCTCCCCGCCCAGGTCAGTCTAACTTCCAACGTCCAAACTCTCCATAGCACGCACACCGATCCGGTTCTACAGAAGAAGAGCCCACTCCTCCACCTCCGCCCGACATCCCTCCTCCCTCGTTTAAACACAGGAGCTGCCCGAGCTCCCCCCCTTTCCCCCTTGTTTTTTTTTTGTTGTTTTTTTTTTTCTTTCTCTCACAGCTGCTCACACTGCTCTGCAGGGGCTGCATATGCCTCTGCAACAGAACTTCTGGTTTAACCCTTTCTTAACTCTGAATGTGAATCTGCTGCTTGTTGCCAGTGACAGCAGTCTCTTCCTCCTCATCAATATCAGATAGGACAGATGCAGAGGGTGCTCCTCTCGAAGGTACTTGCTCATGGGTGATTCGGAGAAAACTCCAGGAACAAACTCGCCAACAAAGGTTTCAAGCTGACAAGCAGGTATTCTTTATTGTGGCACCAGGAGACAAGGGGGATAGGTCCTCCTAACGTGTGTCCCCGTATTGCTACACAGCTGTCCTTATATAGCTACTGGGCATATATACATATGCATGAGGCTATGTATGCATTATATCTTTTTCCAGAAAGTTTCCCGGATACCTACAAAAATGTGGTGGTGGTCTCTGAGGGTCGTTTACTTCTTCCAACAATCTTCATCACTTCTGGCAGCCTTTGAAGCATGCCCAGTAGATGCTCTTACAAGCTTAATTGGTTTGTTAACACCACAGACATAACAATCATCCTGTCCTTCTATGTATCAGTTGGTTTAACTGCAGCCCATCCTGGACACCTGCCATTTCCAGATACTCCTTATCCCTGTGTCCTGTTCTTCTAGCCTGTTTTTCTTAAGCTCATTTTGTACTAAGGTCTAAAACTAAAACTAGGTCAACTACAATGGTTTATCTTGTACAAAAATTCTCAGTATGTTCTCTAGATGTACTCTACATTTTTTTCTGTGTATCATGCACCTCAGTAATTTTCCATTGCTACTGTAACAATGCCATCAAACTTGACATTACTTAAAACTGATTCTAAAGGTTTATATATTTCATTTTGTAATTTTGTGCCCCCCTTGTCTCACGGTGTATTTTTCACCTTTGGCACAGTTGGACGCCCCAGTAATCACAAAACTAGGTGAAACCAGCCATGTCTGTAATTTTTCTGATAGCCTGCAAAATTTTAGAACAGTGTGACCTTCCTGCAAAATTTACTGCAAGCAAAACAGGACAGACAAGCTGGCAGATGTTCAGGAGGCATTGTCTCCAAACTAACTGATAAGTAGAAGGATGGTGTGAAATAATTCAATCATGTTTAGTGGGGCCACTAAATCCTGTTATCTCACCACAGACTTACAACACATTGTTCTTTATCTTCAACCTAAGTTAAGCTAAAAGTACTTTAACCCTATATTTTCCAGGCACTATCTTTCCTCATATCTTGTCCTTGTTGTCCCCCGTCCCCCGTCCCCCCCCCCTTTCTTTTACCTTTACAAGTTCTTTTGCTATGTGACTCCATTTTGCTCAAGAGTTCTGGCTATTTTCAGCTTGTTGTCTAATCTTGTGTCTTTAGCAAGCTTTGTTTCTGTTATTGCCAACTCATACAGTTATATCCACATAGAAATACTGCCACAGAATATATATGGAGTCAGTCAGAGATGAATATGATCAGACAAAAGCCGTTTATTACAAAGCCTTAACTCCTTATATACTCTTTCTTACATGCACTTACAGTGATTTGGCATATTATGATTGGATACATGTCTTGAAGACCCTTAGCAACTAACATATAATTGGTTAAGCACAGGTGTGAGAACTTGACCTTGAAAGCTTGCCAACAGTCCACAGTTCTTATTAACTCCATGAAATCCAGCTTCTTCTTATCTTGCTTGTTTAGGCTTCCTTGGGCCTCTCATGGCCTTTCTGTATCTTTCAGGATTATTCAGAGTTTATGTACCAATTATCCATTCTCCTGTGAGAACACTGCCTCCACATCTCCCCATTTTTGTTTTATATATGTTTTGGATGACCCTACTTGAGCACCTGTGATTTGCGAAAGCCAATACGTTTATGTGTTTATCACAGGTAGGTTCGTTATCAGACATTTAAGTTATTGATTCAAAGAAATCACTTCACAGTATGCACTGTAAAGTAAAGCAGAGACCTTTATTGGTGCCAGGAGAATGAGGGGGTTCAAACCTCCACACACGTGTCCAAAGTATGGTAAATATCAGGACTTTTTTATACTTTACTTTTTTATCTTGATATAATTTTATCTAAAGCATCCACGCATACAATTCAGTAAGTTACATAACTGCAGTTCTCTTATCCTACTGTACACTTGGGTTAGGGCTACAATGATAGTCTATGGGTTAGTATTAATCAGGATTCTTACGGGTATTTACCTTTTAGCTTTAGTATTATTGATCAACTGCTAATACCTGCGAGCTACATGCTTAGTTCTTTGTTCAAACTGTTATCATATCTTGCTATTAGGGATGTCCCTGCTTAGAAGCAATTTACAGAAGCAGATGCAAGCTGTCTACAGGCCCAAGTTTTAATGCATTGCTTATTATGCCTCAGCAGAAGGGCAGTTCTCTACCTGCAGAGTGGCCTCCTGCTAAGTGAGTAGTTGTGTTTAAGTGCTGAGTCATACTCATGCTAAAAAGTAATTTCAACTAAGGCCTAATGGCTTGGTCTCATTATTTAGGAGAGAGTATTAGGAAGAAGTAGTTGCACAAAATGAAATGCATAGTGGAATGTTAATGGTATGGATCCTGGAAGGCTCTTTGAGGGTATGAGTTGGCAAAAGCCAACTCTTAATGTCCGGTTCATGGTCTGTATATCACAAAACCTGGGCCTATTTCAGAATCCTACTCTTATGTTAAGTGTTTTATTAAACTAACATTTACATCCACAGGGGGAAGTCCTAGAAATATAGCACTAGCTGATAGTCCTTAACTAACTTCTTTTTATGGGCAAGTTGTACAGAGATGCTGAAAAACAGAACAGATAAATCAGTATACGTTAAATCATATTTCTAAGTCATACAAAATTTTATTTTTGAGAAGATTTAATTTACACATTTACAGTTTGAAAACAATAACATTCCCATATAGCCTCTGAAAATATTTACACTGTGCTGTGAAGTTACGAAGACTCTCTGCACTTTGAGATATCTAACGTGCATCAGAAATTCCATATACACAAAGTACATGCACAGAGTTTCCAGGTAACAGAATTAAAGTAACACTTATAAAACCCTGACTCTTCAGGTAACATTCATTTCAAATTACAAATGATGTAGCAAGTTACATGGAAATATCTATATAATTATGTCTCCAAGCACCACAAACTGATAATGTGCAAGGATTTCAGAAGGATCAAAACTTAATTGACATATTCTAAACTATGGACTTCCATAAAAAGAAAATTACTTCCTGTTTAATTGTAAGAGAAAATTTGGTAAGACATTAATGCAAACAGACAGATTTTTTTTTTTTTTTTTTTTAATTTCAGGATTTGTTACTGGCTGTTGCCCTCAGTGAGCAAAACCTCTGCATTAGCATCCACTCAAGATGGACAGTAACTTCTTACTATCATCTATATGCTAAGAGTCCACAATCTATTTAAACTTCACAACCAAAATTTTTTTCTGATTATTTAAGGATAGGGCTAACTTCTGTTGAAAGACAAATGTAGAAAAATTATTCAAAGAAGCCATAATTTGGAAAAATGTTCAAATATTATATAAATATATTAGTTTGAAATATATGTTCTAAAGTATACAATGGTATAGATTAATACCAGTAATAAGTAACTTGTATATTCCTCTATGAATCAGTTTTAAATTAGGGGCTTACAAAGCTTCCTGGAAATAAAATTTTTCCTCTCTAATTTTAAAATAATTCCTAGCTTTCTGTGGTATACAGGTAGCAGTGGTGAAAGTGGTACATCAGCCATAACTGGAGAGAGAGGCAGATAATTACAGCTTAACCCATTCAATATTTTTCTCTCCAGAAGCTAAGGGGGAAACTGGCTACCCTGGATTTGGAGAAGGCTGAGGTTCTTAATGACTTCTTTGCCTCAGTCTTCACTGGCAAATGCTCTGACCTCACTGCCCAAGTCTTGGAATGCAGATGCAGGGACTGTGAGAATGAAGACTTAGGCCCACTGTAGGATAGGATCAGGTTCAAGATCATCTTAAGAACCTGCATGTGCACAAGTCCATGGGACCTGAGGAAAACCATCCACGGGTCATGAAGGAGCTGGTGAATGAAGTTGCTAATCCACTGTCCATCGTATCTGAAAAACCATGGCGGTCAGGTAAAGTTCCCGATGACAGGAAAAAGGGAAATATAACCCCCATTTTCAAGAAGGGGAAAATGGAAGACCCAGGGAACTATAGACCAGTGAGTCTCACCTCTGTAATGAGGCACAAAATCATACTCTACAACTCAAAGAGAGTTATAAAACAGGTATGTTTATTATGGAGCCGGGTGCAAGAGGGCTCATTCCTCCTAACTTGCACACCGAGGGTTTAAGCAAGTGATATTTATTACACACAAACATGCATATTCATTAGGTTCCCGAGAGTTCGGCAGGGATATTACAATTAGTTTAGGTACTCATTATCATACGTCTCTTCCCTTTTGGCGCTTGTGCACTGCCCTCCAATGGTCGTGGGCAGGGGTCTTCAAGATGAAGTAGGTAGTCTTTCTCATGTGTGCAGGGGTCTTCAAGATGAAGTAAGCAGTCTTCCTCATGGTGCACTTTTTACCTTTGGAACAGTTGGATGTCCCAGTAATCACAAATTAGCTGAAACCAACCGTATCTGCAAGTTTCTGATAGCTGGCAAAGATTTAGAACAGTGACCTTTGTAACAGGATAGGGCAGACAAGGAGTATCCTAAGCTAGCAGATGTTCGGGAGTCATTGTCTCCAAACTAACTGATAATTAGAACGATGGAAAGAAATACTTCACTCATTAGAAGGATGGAAGGAAACAATTCACTCTTGTTAGTAAGACAACTAAAATCTGTTTTCACACCACAGACTTACAACACAAACATTCTTCTCTATCTTAGACCTAAGTTAAAAGTATCTTAGCCCTATGTTTTCCAGGCACTTGCTTTCCTTATATCAGTACCTGGTAAAATCTTGGAGCACATTCTCCTGGAAGGCTTGCTAAGGCACATGAAAAACAACGAGGTGGCTGATGACAGCCAACATGGCTTCACTAAGGGGAAATCCTGCCTGACCAATTTGGCAGCCTTCTATGATGGGGCTACAGAACCAATGCATAGGGGCAAAGCAGTTGTTGGCATCTACCTGGACTTGTCCAAAGTGTTTGACTCTGTCCCGCACTACATCCTTGTCTCTAAACTGGAGAGACATCAATTTGATTAATGGTACTCAATGGATAAAGAACTGGCTGGATGGCTGCATGCAAAAAGTTATGGTCAATGGCTCAATGTCTAATTGCTGACCAGTAACAACTGGTGTCCCTCAAGGGTCAGTGCTGGGACCGATCTTGTTCAACAACTTTGTTGGCAACATGGATAGTGGAATTGAGTGCGCCCTCAGCACATTTACCAACAACACTAAGCTGTGTGGTTCGGTGCTGGAGGGAAGGGATGCCCTCCAGAGGGACCTTGACATGCTTGAGAGGTGGGCCAATGCCAGCCTTATGAAGTTCAAACAAGCCAAGTGCCAGGTCCTACACCTGGGTTGGAGCAATCCCAGCCACAGCTACAGGCTGGGCAGATAAGTGAGTCAGAGAAGCCCTGTGGAGAGGGACTTGGGGATATTGGCTGATGAGAAACTGAGCACGAGCCAGCTGTGTGTGCTTGCAGCCCAGAAAGCCAATCGTATCCTGGGCTGCATCAAAATAAGCATGGCCAGCAGGTCGGAAGAGGTGATCCTGTCCCTCTGATCTTGTGAGACCTCTCTTGGAGTATTGTGTTGTCCTAGGTTCAGCAGTAGCAGTCATTTTTTTCTCCTTCTTAGTAGCTGGTACAGCGCTGTGTTTTTGACTTTCGGCCTTGGAACAGCACTGATAACACCGATGTTTTTAGTTACTGCTCAAATGTTTAGTCTGACCAAGGCCTTTGTGAGTCTCATGCTCTGCCAGGGAGGAGGGGAAGCCGGGAGGAAGCAGAGACAGGACACCTGACCCAAACTAGCCAAAGAGATATTCCATATCACAGCACGTCATGCCTGGAATGTAACTGAGAGTTACCCTGAAGGGCTGGTTCACTGCTCGGTCGGGCTGGGTTTCTACAGGTAGTATTGTATTCTCTTCCCTTTTTATTTCCCTTATCATTATTATTATTGGTGGCAGCAGTAGTAGTTTGTGTTATACCTTAGTTACCGGACTGTTCTTATCTCAACACGTGGGAGTTACATTCTTTCAGTTCTTCTTCCCATCACTTTCAATTCTCTACTCCCGTGCGGGAGTAGACTGCTGGTTCTGATTTACAGCCTGGGCTTAAACCGCGACATCCACCTATCAAATTGATGACTCCCCATTTAGAGACAAGAATGTCACATGGGACAGTGTCAAACACTTTGCACAATTCCAGGTAGAGGATGTCAACTGCTCTACTTCTGTCCATCAGTTCCGTAGCCCCATCATAGTGATACAGAGGTTTAGTTAATATACAGGGGGGTTGTACAGGGGGGTTAAAAGAATTCTGCTTGCTTAACAAAAGTACTCCTTGCTCAGCAAACATCTATCATGCTTACTGATTAAAATCAGCTTTGCAGTTTGAACTTTGACCAGACTTATGATTAAAACCAGCTTTGCAGTTTGGACTTTGACCAGATTCCTAGAGAGCATGCGTGACAGCTAGAGGTTAAAAGTTCAGGCTCAAGGAAGACTCATTTAGTTCATCTTAAAGACCCCTACTTACAAGAGGAAGACTCATTTACTTCATATTGAGACCCTCGCCCATGACTGGGGGGGCATTGCGCAGGCGGAGATAGGACATGAATATGTATAGGCATATCATGTAAGCTTATGAATGTGTATAACTTTATAATATATATATAACTTTAGAGAATAAATGTAGAGGGAAACAACACTGAGATGCGCATGCTATGGAGGAGCTATCCCCATGCACCTCAGCGCTGAATAAAAGCATACCTACTTTACAACTTTAACGCGTTGTGGAGTCTATCAGTGTGTCAATAGAAGGCCACCAAATTTGTCAGGCAGGATTTCCCCTTAATGAAGCCATGTTGGCTATCGCCAACCACCTTGTTGTTTTTCATGTGCCTTATCATGCCTTCCAGGAGAATCTGCTCCAAGATTTTGCCAGGCACAGAGGTGAGACTGACTGGTTTGTAATTTCCTCAGTCATACATTTTCCTCTTCTTGAAAATGGGGGTTATATTACCCTTTTTCCAGTCGTCAGGAACTTCACCTGACTGCCATGATTTTTCAAATTAGATGGCCAGTGGCTTAGCAACTTCATTCGCCAGCTCCTTCAGGACCCATAGATGGATTTCATCAGGTCCCATGGACTTAAGCACGTTTAGGTTCTTAAGACGGTCTCTAACCAAATCCTCTCCTACAGTGTGCCCAAGGTCTTCATTCTCACAGTCCCTGCATCTGCCTGACCTGGGAAGCATTATCCATGTTATTGAAAGCTAGAGGCAGAGTCCTTACTTTGGAGTTCCCTAGGTTTTTGAAATAGTGTTCATCAACTGTGATTTCTCATTTCACTGAATGTCTGATCTTCTGAAAATTCTAAGCTGTTATCATAAAAATTATTTATAAATTGCATATGAAAGATAATAGTAGTAGTGCAGAAATTCTGCTGAATTGACATGAATGATATCTTCAGGTAACATTGAAGCTATGTGTGAACACTGTGGAGCTGAATTCTTTTTTATGTTAAAACTGTGTATAATCTTACAGAAAGCACTCGTGATTTGAGTAAACAAAGAGGTGTTTGGATCTTAAGTCTTTTTCTCCAAAGACAAACAAAACAATGCTATGTAAATAAGAGCTTAAAACTTCAAATACCTCATGTTACTCAAGTTGGACGGTGAAACGAAGTGCAAAATTAAATGTTACACATGATGGGTACAGTGGCTGTATAGCAAGGTACATGGTCTCGTTTGCGTGGTCATGCTACGGCCTTGTGGGTATTACTTGAGTGGTTGCAGCAAATGTGTGTGCTCTGTAACATTGTGGAAAGGAAGCTCTGTGTTTCTGGGTAAGAAGCTTAGTTATTGGCAATGGAGATGCTCTGATGCAATTTTTCATCCTCAGGGTTGGTAAACAAAGATTTTCATTTTGCTTTAAGAAGCAGTTCTTCTAAGCAATATGTGAATTCATCTGGTGGTTTTTTTTAACACTGACATTAGAAACTTGGGAAAAAAAAACCCAAACCAGACATTTATGTGCAACTTTTAAAATGGGAAAATTAGCAAAACTTTGTTTAAAAAATAGTCTCCTAACATGTTTTAATGACATATGGAAAAAGCATCTTAGGAAAACGATTATCTGGATTTAAACCTTTCTTTCATTCTTGTCCCGCAAACATGGAAATATTAAACATTAGGTTGATCTATGAGACTAAAGCAACCTAAGTTAGTCCTTTATCCAGAATTTCTGTTAGTAGTTTTCTCAGAGTAATATTTTTATTTTATTTTATTTTTTGTGATTCGCATCCCCTTCCCCCAAGTTTTTTCATACTTAGATTCCTTATGAGCTACCACCTATATAAAATTGTGTCTCTGTGGACTTAAATTTTGGTAAGACGGCAACTGCTATCTTTATTTTAGAACGCTATTAAAAAGAAACTAAGGAGACAGTAGCTTATCCCATTCTTTTTTCATGCATGTTTTTGTTACTCTTGAAAACCTGTCAGAGTCAATCCCTGCCTGCAAAAATATTTTAGCCTTCTCTGATCATTTATAGATCACTGTCTAATATGAAACTCCTAAACATAAAGATAATATTGAGCACTGGTAATGCTGTTTAGTCATGAGCTTCAAAGTACTTAGGAGGCTCCAGTTAAGCCTTCCATGACCACTATAACATGTTTTCTTACTTTAATCCATTGGCACCTACATGAATTGAGCACCATGTATGGTGATTGAGAGATTTTAATGTTGAATGTTATTTGGAAATGAATTTTAGGACTACTGACCTAAGAACTAGTGTGACAGCACCTCTGATTTGTAACATCTATCCTGCAAGATGTGCCATTGGAAAAATTAAATTGAATTGTTAGAAGGCTTTTAATTGATGAAATACACTGTCACCTATCTATTTGTGGCACTGATAGCTTTTATCCACTTTATCTAAGAATAATTCTGTAAATAATGGTAGTGATTGCTAATCTTAGTTTAGAAATAATGAATCTTTCCTTGAAATACTCCCTTTGACTTTTTTTGGCCTGTGCTGATGTACATGTTACTTTACTAGGGCAGTGGTCTTGCTTTCTCCTTCTGAGACAGCCAGCTTAGATGACAATGTTAGGAAGAGCAGTTGGAGGCTGAATGATGAAGATATTAAATAATCTGCCAGGTTCACACATGCTAAAGTAATGCACAGAATGCACAGTCATTGAGGAGGTCACCCTCTCAAGGGAATGCTAACTCTAGTGCTATCAAAAAAATCCACTGATAAATTAAAAACATATTGACTTTGTGTAGCATGCAATCAAAAGCTGGTGGCAATTGGAAGGGACCTCAAAAGATCATCTAGTCCAATCCCCCTGCCGGAGCAGGAACACCTAGATAATGTTACACAGGAATGTGTCCAGGCAGGTTTTGAATGTCTCCGGGGAAGGAGACTCCACAACCTCCCTGGGCAGCCTGTTCCAGTGTTCCATCACCCTCACTGAGAAGAAGTTTCTTCTCAAGTTTAAGTGGAACCTCTTGTGTTCCAGTTTGTACCCATTACCCTTTATCCTGTCATTGTTTGCCACTGAGTAGAGCCTGGCTCCATCCTCGTGACACTCCCCCTTTATATATTTCTATACACTAATAAGGTCACCCCGCAGTCTCCTCTTCTCTAAACTATAGAGACCCAGCTCCCTCAGTCTTTCCTCATAAGGGAGATGCTCCACTCCCTTAATCATCTTCGTTGCCCTGCGCTGGACTCTCTCCAGCAGGTCCCTGTCCTTCTTGAACTGAGGGGCCCAGAACTGGACACAGTATTCCAGATGCGGTCTCACCAGGGCAGAGTAGAGGGGAAGGAGGACCTCTCTCGACCTACTAACCACCCCCCTTCTAATGCACCCCAGGATGCCATTGGCCTTCTTGGCCACAAGGGCAGTGTTGGCTCATGGTCATCCTGTCGTCCACTAGGACCCCCAGGTCCCTCTCCCCTACACTGCTCTCTTAACAGGTCGTTCCCCAACCTATACTGAAACCTGGGGTTGTTCCTGCCCAGATGCAGGACTCTACACTTTCCCTTGTTATATTTCATCAAGTTATTCCCTGCCCAACTGTCCTGGGTTCAGCAGTAGCAGTCATGTTTTTTCCTTTGTGTTAACTGGTGCAGTGCTGTGTTTTGACTTCTAGTTTGAGAGCAGCGTTGGTGAAGCCGATGTTTTCGGTTGTTGCTAAGTGATGTTTACCCTGACCAAGGACTCTGTGAGGCTCATGCTCTGCCAGGGAGGAGGGGAAGCTGTGAGGAAGCAGAGACGGGGCGCCTGACCCGGGCTAGCCAGGGAGGTATTCCATACCACAGCACGTCATGCCCGGGGTGGGGGGTAACTGGGAGTTACCCGGAAGGACAGGAGCTTCCGGGTGGAACTCGTTTTCTTGGCCGGTGGTATCGTATTCTCTGCCCTTGTTATTTTCCCTTATCATTGTTTTAGCTGATAGTAGCGGTGGTGATTTGTTGCTGGACTGTTCTTGTCTCAACCCGTAGGAGTTGCACTCTCTCGATCCTCCTCCCCGTTCCTCCGGGAGCGGGGAAGGGGAGAGCCCCGGTGTGGGGGAGACGGACACGGACCTTGATTGTTGTCAGCTCGGCACCACTCACTGGGAGTGAGTGAACAAGTTACCTGACTGGGTTTAAACCACGACACCAACTCTCCAGCCTGCCCAGGTCTCGCTGGATGGCAGCACAGCCTTCTGGCGTGTCAGCCACTCCTCCCATCTTAGTGTCATCAGCAAACTTGCTGATAGTACACTCAATTCCCTCATCTAAATCGTTGATGAATATATTAAATAATACTGGTCCCAGTACTGACCCCTGAGGCAGTCCACTAGTTACAGGCCTCCAACTATACTCCGCCGCATAGACTACCACTCTCTGGCTTCTCTCCTTCAGCCAGTTCACAGTCCACCTCACTACCTGACTACCTGCCAGAGGCTCCAGGTAGGACCGTTCTCCCCAGCTGCAGTGTACAGTATATTTTTTTACATCTGGCCTGGTCCGGACAGGTCCAAGGGCTACTGCGTGAACTATCTCGCGTTTAATTCGCTCAAAGGCTTGTTGCTCAGGGCCCCATTTAAAATCATTCTTCTTCCGGGTCACATGATAGAGAGGGCTTACAATCAAACTGCAATTTGGGATGTGCATTCTCCAGAACCCCACAGCACCCAAGAAAGCTTGCGTTTCTTTCTTATTAGTTGGTGGAGACATTGCTGTTATCTTGTTGATCACATCTGTGGGGATCTGTCTACGTCCATCTTGCCATTTTATTCCCCAAAATTGAATCTCCTGTGCAGGTCCCTTGACCTTACTCCGTTTTATGGCAAAACCGGCTTTCAGTAGGATTCGGATTATTTTCCTCCTTTTCTCAAAGACTTCTTCCGCTGTATCGCCCCACACAATAATGTCATCGATGTATTGCAGGTGTTCTGGAGCTTGCCCCTGTTCCAGTGCAGTCTGGATCAGTCCATGGCAAATGGTAGGGCTGTGTTTCCACCCCTGGGGCAGTCGGTTCCAAGTGAACTGGACACTCCTCAAGTAAAAGCAAACTGTGGCCTGCACTATGCTGCTAAAGGAATTGAGAAAAATGCATTGGCAATATCAATTGTGGCATACCACTTGGCTGCCTTTGACTCTAGTTCATACTGAAGTTCTAGCATGTCCAGTACGGCAGCACTCAATGGTGGTGTGACTTCATTCAGGCCACGATAGTCTACTGTTAGTCTTCATTCTCCATTAGACTTTCACACTGGCCATATAGGGCTATTAAAGGGCGAGCGGGTCCTGCTGATCCCTCCCTGACTCTCCATTCTACGGATCAGCTGATGGATGGGAATCAGGGATTCTCGGTTGGTGCGATATTGGTGCCGGTGCACCGTTGTGGTCGCAATTGGCACTTGTTGTTCTTCGACTTTCAGCAACCCCACAACAGAAGGATCCTGTGAGAGACCAGGCAAGGTGGACAGATGCTCAATTTCCTCAGTCTCCAAAGCAGCAATACCAAAAGCCCACCGGTACCCTTTTGGGTCTTTGAAGTACCCTCTCTTGAGGTAGTCTATGCCGAGGATGCATGGAGCCTCTGGACCAGTTACAATAGGGTGCTTTTGCCGTTCCCTCTCAGTCAGGCTGATTTCAGCCTCCAGCACAGTCAGCTCTTGGGATCCTCCTGTCCCTCCAGAAATATAGATGGGTTCCACCCCTTGACAGCTTGATGGCATCAGGGTACACTGTGCACCGGTATCTACTAGAGCCTTAGACTTCTGTGGGACTGATGTGCCAGGCCATCTGATCCACACAGTCCAGTAAATCCGATTGTCCCCTACCTCCACCTGGCTGGAGGCAGGGCCCCTCTAATGGTCATCACAGCGTTGGACACTTAAGTCGTGGTAAAAGGGATTATTCTTCGTTATCACAGGAGCTGGAGTAAAATCATCTCTTCCATTCCATCTGGGAAACTGCTCACCAGAGAGTGAAGCCGTAGCTCTCATGGGACGATCAGTCTTGGCCTTTGCTCCCCTCTTCAGTCCTGTCTCTGCTTCCTCCTGGCTTCCCCTCCTTCCTGGCAGAGCATGATACTCACAAAGTCCTTAGTCAGAGTAAACATTACTTAGCAACAACTAAAAACATTGGTGTTATCAGCACTGTTCCCAGGCTGAAAGTCAAAACACAGCGCTGCACCAGCTACTAAGAAGGAGGAAAATTGACTGCTACTGCTAAACCCAGGACACACAACAGGGTTCTTAATAATTTTGCTGTTGCAATTGTGCTTCTGCTGTCATATTTCTAAAGGTTCATTTGCTATTTTTTTTTAATAGAATGCTTAAGCAGCTTGTATAGTTTCCAACTGCTGTACTAAGAGTATATGTAGTGTAGTATTATACTTCCAGATAGTATGGGGGAAGATATTTGAAAGAATTTACTACATGTTTTTGCAGCACTATGTGGAACGTATTCTCATGGGGCTCAAGAGGCTTTTAAATCTGTTTGGATTTTTAAAATTTAGTTTGCTTGTGGGAATGTAACTTCTGTTAAAATGAACATATGATAAGAAATACTGGGTAAATTAGGGTACATACTTCTTCAATCCGAATATATTACATAAGTATTCTAGGAATAGCAGTGTAGAGTAGAGCAGCCAGCACTGCAGCTCAGTATTGGGATTCTGCAATTGTAAAATCTGACCAATGGCTACTGGTATTAGCTAGAGTGTTAAACCAGTCATGGCTACTTAGTATAAGTTGTAGTGCTGTTTGCCTGATGTACTGCAGCTAGAAAAGTGATCTCTTTGGGAGGAGGGGGAATGACAGTAAGCAAGCAAACAAAAGGTGTCCTTTTAATTCAGTGGTAGTATGGATCATGCAAGTAGAATTTTGTCAAATGAGTCCGTTCCCCTACTCCCGGAGGGACAGAGAGAGAATCAAAAGAATGCAACTCCCATGGGTTGAAATAAGAACAGTTTAGTAACTAAGGTATAACACAAATCACTACTGCTACCACCAATAATGATAATGATAAAGGAAATAACAAGGGAAGAGAATACAACACCTCAGCACCAGCCGACTGATAACTCGCCCCCCTCAGCCCGACCAAGCACCGACTGATACCTCCACCAACCCCGCAGTCTACCTAGCCCTTCTGGGTAACTCTCTGTTGCATCCTGGGCATGACGTGCTGTGGTATGGAATACCTCTTTGGCTACCTTGGGTCAGGTGTCCTGTGTCTGCTTCCTCCCGGCTTCCCCTCCTCCCTGGCAGAGCACGAGGCTCACAAAGTCCTTGGCCAAGCCAAAACATCAGTCTTATCAGCTCTG